>NC_060149.1:634820564-635120921 GCF_021461385.2 Schistocerca piceifrons
AAAGACATTGTTTAATGCACCGCTTTCATTGTATTGCACTGAAAATATCTACGTAGACCACAAATTGTGGACGGTATGTTTTGTATATCTCGTCTCGAAACAAACATTTTCCATTTACTCACGGTACTTCCTGTTTACGATGGCAACTTCTACTTTACCCTTTGCCCTCACGCTTGCACTCAGCACTCTCGGTTGTGTCTCTCTCTTTTTTTTTTTTTAACTAATACACACATGTCGTGTATGGGTTCACTGAATACAATCGAATAGCTGCACAACGAAGCTATACTAAGCACATAGTTATGGAATTCCTAGGGTGGTTTCTCATTTCTCTGTATTATAAATGGTACTGTATGCATCTTAAGGTGTTTCGTGATATTATCGGTAATTCTTATCACAAACAACAGAGCTATCCCATTAGCTAAAAAGCCATCTCGATCCCCCACCCTCCTCGATCTGTCTCTGGCTATGTAAGACTGATATCACAGTGAGAAAAAATAAACCGTTAAAACTCTGCTGTTACAGCCGTCCTATCTAAATACACATACTACACAGGCCATTGTACATTGAATGCTGGGAGGTACACTGCATTTAATACAGGGTGACAGCTATTGAGCTATATGAAATAAAAACGTCATAACTTCTGAACGGCTTACGTTAGGACGTTCAAACTGGAGGGTTGGCTGCCGGGCGTGATGGGAATTAGTATGCACGTGCATGGTTTGGTTTAGGGACGAAGCCCACTTTCATTTGGATAGGTTCATCAATAAGTAAAATTGGCGCATTTGGAGGACTGAGAATCCGCATTTCGCGATAGAGAAGTCTCTTCACTCTCAATGGGTGACTGTGTAGTGTACAATGCCCAGTCACGGATTAATCGGTGCAATATTCCTTGATGACACGGCGACTACCGAACGGTACATGAAGAAACTTCCTGGCAGATTAAAACTGTGTGCCGGACCGAGACTCGAACTCGGGACCTCAGTTGGTAGAGCACTTGCCCGCGAAAGGCAAAGGTCCCGAGTTCGAGTCTCGGTCCGGCACACAGTTTTAACCTGCCAGAAAGTTTCATATCAGCGCACACTCCGCTGCAGAGTGAAAATCTCATTCTGGTACATGAAGATTTTGGAAGATGTTTTCATCACTGTTATCCAAAGTGACCCTCATTACGACAAGATGTGGTTCATGCAAGACGATGCTCGATTCCATCGAGGCAGGAGAGTGTTTGATGTCCTGCAGGTGTTCTATAGGGACCGCATTCTGATTTAGGGGTACCCGGAGGCCACTGGTATGGGCCTCAATTGGCCGCCATATTCTCCGGATCTGAACACATGCGACTCCTTTTTGTGGAGTTATATTAAAGACAAGGTGTACAGCAATAGCCCCAAAACCACTGCTGAGCTGAAAACAGTCTTTCAGGAGGTCATCACAGCATCGATGTTCCGACACTTCAGCGGGTCATGCAGAATTTCGCTATTCGTCTGCGCTACATCATCGCCAATGATGGCAGGAATATCGAACATGTCATAACCTAAATCTGAATAACTGTAGACGTTTACATGTTGAATAAATTGTGTGCACACTGTAGTTCGTAATTAATTTACGTTTTTTTCATATAGTTGTGTGTGTGTGTGTGTGTGTGTGTGTGTGTGTGTGTGTGTGCATGTGTATGTATGTAAGGGAGTAATATTTTTGCTCATAACACTTAGAAGAAGCGACAAAGACCTCGCCCTTCAGCCTGGGCCCCCCTCCCCCCCCCCCCTTCCCCCTGTTTTCGAAGGACATCGCTTCTTTCCATTAACAAATCTTCCATTAAAACTACAGTCACCGATATCCTATATTTTTCAACCAATCAGAGCAGTGAAATATTGGCTCAACCAGTCATAGCACAGGATGGGATTTATCTGGTGTACAATCGCAGGTGGAACATTCACTTTTGGAATTCCCGATCAGAGTGCAATCCCGTTTTGCAGGAAATATGACGTCTTTTTTTCTAGCACCACAAACCATTTGTGAATGGCTGTGTAACGAATGCTTTTTTCATTGTCATCGTTTCGTGAGACATGTGTGGGATGGCGTGACGAGTTAAAAACGTGTTCCGTAAGCCATTCTTTTGTGGATAATACCACTTTGGCCTATATTCTCTCATTTAACAATTTCTCCATGAAAACCTCAGCCATTGGTGTATAGCTGTACAATGCAGTCGGTATTATCGCCTCTCTTTCCTACCCCACTCAAACATATTTATACAGAAATGGAAGACAGGACCTCTACTGCTACCATATCACCCTCTTCCGTTCGTGAATGGCGCGTAGAAAGAATGTCTTCGTCGTTGTAATCATTTGGTGATAACTGTGTGGGATGCTGTGATGAGCCGAAAACAGGTTTTGTAAGCCTATTCAGAATAACACAATTCTCCTGACTTCGTATTGTTCACAGATGAGGACATTTTTTCAAGATAGGGTGTGTTCAACAGAAAAAAAGCTATCTAAGGGATAACGAAAACCCATACACACACTATCAATACAATTTCATTGTGAATATTTGGGTAACAGTGTATAGATTATGAGATTTAAACTTGCTTCCCGATACACTAAACGTAGTCGTGTAAATAAGACACCTTCAACATGTCCTCCCACTGTTCGTCGAAAGACGTGTGGTAAAAATATCTCTTGGTAAAACCGTGTTTGCCACAATTTTCTAACTGAAGTCTTTTCGCGAGATCTGTAGTCGTCAGAACTTCTCTCTATTTCTGCAACCGTTAAATTGAACTTCAGGTGATCATCCAAAGCGTACCCATCCCTCGTTATTTTACTTTAGTGGTAAAGTCATTCCACATCTACGAAATTGCTCGATTCCTATGACGGCGAAGACCCGCTATGCATATTATAAATGTTCAGTTGTACTTGATGGTAGCGTTCAAGGTCGGAGAACTCCAAAAGCAGATTTAGGGTAGAGTGGTGTATATCTTCTCCCATGCAGGCAGTGCACATGTCCAATGCGATGATTATTTTAGAAGCATTTCTTTGCAAAGATGGAAGCGAATTGTGTTTAGTAGCATGCAGATGGGGTTTATCTGGTACACACACACACACACACACACACACACACACACACACACACACACACACATTCACACACACACACACACACACACACACACACACACACACACACCCACACACACACACACACACACACACACACACACACACACACTCGTCGAACACTCACATACGGCATTCCCAATCAGAGTCTTGCAGTTTCATGAGAAATGCAATCCTTTCTTTCTACTGACGTAATACGTTCCTAGCAGTGTTGTGGAGTTGTCCACTGAATCATTTAAATTGATGCGACTTTTGTCAGTAATTATGTGTGAAAATCACTTCTGTCATGGGTGGAATGCAGTCCTTTAATATTTCTGGAATGAATCCGAGTAAAACGTATTCTTCTTCTGTTTTGGCTTTCTCCTAGGTATTTTGTTTATGGAAGTAAAAGTTTATGGTGATTTTGTACGTGGCCTGCAGTTGATCTGAGTGTGGCCCGCCCCTCCTCATTCGTTCTTATAATTACTTTTAACCATATAGAAATTTGTTCTTTTGGCCCATTCTGTCTGGAATTGGGATAGGGAGATCTCAATTTGGAGTAACAACTTGCGTCACTGCACATTATTTTTGAATTTACAGCCTTTACATAATTACAGTGAGTGGCTTGCAAGTTGTTGCATGTCTGTTCACACATGATGTATTTGGTCCTCTTCATGTGCAATAGTTACATTTACTTAAGTTCAGCTCAACTGGCAGTCTCTGTACCGATCCTCCACAGGTGTTCCTGAACTGGCTACTGCCTTCACATGGACATCTCCATCACCCACAAAACGTTCTACACCTATACACATACATCGCAAGCCACTGTACAGTGCAAGTGGGAGGGTACATCATACCAGTATTTTAGAAGCATTTCTTTGCAAAGATGGAAGCGAATTGTGTTTAGTAGCATGCAGATGGGGTTTATCTGGTACACACACACACACACACACACACACACACACACACACACACACACACATTCACACACACACACACACACACACACACACACACACACACACACACTCGTCGAACACTCACATACGGCATTCCCAATCAGAGTCTTGCAGTTCCCACTCTCGTGCACTGTTCGATTAAAAAATGATTGTTTGTGTACCCCCATAAGTACCCTAATCCACCCATATGTTCCCGTGAGAAATACGTTGTATTTCCCAGAGCTTTTTACCTGTCGTATTCTCAAATGAAATTTAGTTTCACGTGAGCTCCCGAGGCCCACCGCACGCCGTCCATGGAGACGAGGCGTACGCCAGAGTTTAAGTTAAGTCTTGGTGTTGACTTATGTACCGCATTTTTAAAACGTGAGTACGCCTATTCAGGCTGTTTCAGTTTTATTTCTAGACCATGCCCTCTTAGACATATTATAGATTCAGGTATATCTTCCGAAGAAGGCTCAGTTATTTGGGCTGAAACCTAGGTAAAGCTTGGTTTCATTACCGCAATCGAGGCTGACAGTTTCTTATATATTAGATTATCACTATTGCTGACTGTGCTGCAATGTTGAAAGTACGAAAATAAGTTCTACAAGGGTACAGTCTCTCCTTTTTGGGAAGGAATGAAACATAAGGTTAAATATAATTACATGTACGAACGGCTAGGGACGGGCCACTATCAGATCAATTGCGGGCTGCATGTGCCTGCGGGCCGCGGTCATTATATCCTTGCTGTACGCTAATGCCGCAAACATTAAGTACCATACAAAAAACACACAGGAAGAAGCTAAAGCAGAAGAAGACTGCAGTATCGGTTGCTATATAGTCGGCCACACTTTCAAATATGCGGGCCGCCAATTATGCCGCCGTGTTACATCAGCCACCGTGGCACAAGGGCGCTGCCATGCACTATTACGATGCCGTCAATGAGATGCAAGCATCCCCTCTCCGGAGTTCCTGCAGCTGGTGTACTTAAGCTCGAACATTCATGCACTGACCCCACTTTGTGTGTTTGCCACCTGAATAACATTTACAGACTTTCGGAGTGGGCAGGCCTCTATTGAAGAGCGACACATTTATAAATCTTTTGTATCTGAATATATTTCTGCATTCAAATCTACTGTTAGCAGCTGACACTGCAATTACCGCAACAAAGTTATGTATTATTTTCAGTATTTGGTATTAGACATAGAACAAATTAATATATGAATCCTCTATTGATGAAAAGCGTCTGTTCCTCGCTCCTGTATCCACTAAAAAACCACAAAGCGTGAAAAGAAGTCAAAACAAAAGATATTTTTTGCTCGGATTCATGCACCTGCAAAAGAAGTGGTTTTCAGAACACTGCTACTGACAAAGTAGTCATGTTCAACGACTGTTTGTGACTGATCTGCTACACAGTTGCAACAGTAGAAGTGATCCAGAGGAGAGTTCTGTAACACATCTTGAAATGTATTGTGTTAGTAGACGGCATATTTGTCACAAAACTGCAAGACTTTGATTGGTTGAGTCCCATAAGTGAAACGCGCGCACGCGCGTGTGTGTGTGTGTGTGTGTGTGTGTGTGTGTGTGTGTGTGTGTGTGTGTGTGCGTGTGCGTGCGTGTGTGTGTGTGTGTGTGTGTGTGTGTGTGTGTGTGTGTGAGTACCAGATAGATATCATCTGTGTGCAACTAAACAACAATTTTCGTCCATCTTTCCAAATAAATGTTTCATGGACACACGAACTGTCTATATGGCGGAGGATACGCCCTAAACTCAATTTTGGACATCTTCAATCTTCACTTAACCACTATTCTAAAACAACGAGGGATTGGTACGCTTTTGTATTAGCGCCTGAATTGTGATGTAACGGTTTTTATATTTCATAATCGGACACATGCAAATGGTATATATTGAAGACTGGGAGATTCGTGAGTGGTGCAACAATATTGGGTGTTGGAGGGGGGGGGGGGGTATCGATACTCTGAGAAAACGGAGCTGAGAGGCGATCTGTTTACTCCTTCTTCTATGTCTTCTCAGTAAACATGTTACTTCCTCCTACGTACGTCTCGCGAAATGACTGCAATGAGAAAATTGTGGTTAATGTGGTTTAATGTGGTTTTACCGAGAGATAAACAACGTACTCAAGGATATGTGGGAGGATATGTTATAAGAGCATGACTACATTGAGTGTATCGGAAAGTAAGTAAGTTTAAGTTACATAATCGATGACACTACCATTCCATATGTTCACAACGAAATTGTATTGACAGAGTTTGTGTGGGTTTTCATTAAGTCGTAGACAGCTTTTTCTTCTGTTGAACACACTCTATCTTGCAAAAATGACTTCATCTGTGAACAACACGAAAGCGAGTCAAATGTGTTATTATACATACGGCTTAAAGAAAACGTTTGTAGCGATTACAGCATCCCACACAGTTATCACGAAATGATCACAACGAGAAAGACATTCTTTTCACCCACCATTCACGAATGGAACAGGAAGAGATGGTAGCAGCAGGAGTTTCGTCGTTCGTTGCTGAGTAAGTATATTTGAGTGGGTTAGGAAAGAAAGGTCACAGTACTATTGCATTGTACAGCTATATGTCGATGACTGACGTTTTAACGGAGAAACTGTTAAATGCGAGAATACCTTGAGTTCTTTTTAGAGAAAGTGCAATTTTTCAGTTTTAGATCGTTACCTCTTTGCAACGTCTTTGGAATACCTTTTTATTGTTGTATTTAACGTTTTAGCTTTAGAGTCTAATTTAAAAGAGTTAAACGCAACACTTAATCTTATACACAATGACTGAAAAAAAAGGGAAGCACCCAGAAGACATGATCAGATGTCTTTGTAGCCTCGTGAACATACATGTCATCAACGACTATGTAAATGGTTAGAGTTGCAGTTCTCTGTGATAGGTAGAACGCCCACCAGAGAGCATTAGTATTGTTCATGTTTAGCATTGTTGCCAGGCCTGGTTGGGCGTAAGTGGCATGAAAGAAGTCATGTCGAGTGATCACCGTGAAGGACATGGTGATGCCGCATGCAGGTTTGAGACAGTGCTATCAGCAGCTAACAGAACTTGAAAAGGGACTTCGTTGTGGGTCTCCATTTGACCAGCTGGTTGAATCGTGCAATATCCAGATTTTTGGGGCACTGGGATGTGAGAGCAGCCCAATGTTGGGCAGCATGGGAATGTGAGGGCAGGCGTACTCTTTGTCGACGTTCATGTGTACCACGCCTAATTACCACAAAGGGCTAATCACTGTATTGTGCACCAAGCACATCGTAACTGATTTGCATCTTCACCTGCCATCTGACTATAAGTAATGGACTTCTTGCAACATTCTGTGTCATCCCACATCACTGACCAGAAACCAGCAGCATCTGAACTATGGAATTACGCCCAACCACAAACAGTTGCATTTCGGGTGGTGCCCTGACCAGGAAGCATTAAGTGTTGATGAATGGCTTCACACTGTGTTCAGTGATGAATCATGGTTCTGCACTATCATGGATGACAATCGTTGTCGAGTATGTCGACGACGTGGAGAGAGGTCCCATTCTTCCAATGTTTTTGAGGGACACAGGGGTATTACTTCTGGTGTTATGGCGTGGGGAGCCATCAGGTATGACTTCAAGACATGGTTGATGGCAATTGAGGGAACTCTGACAATGCAACGTCAGACATCCCGCCTCCTCATATGTTAGCTCCCATGCGACAGTATGGTGGTGCCGTTTTTCAACATGGCAATGGTAGTCCACATATGAGACGGGTTTCTATGAACTATCTGCATGATGTTGACGTATTACCGTGGCCAGCAAGATCCCCAGATCTGTCTATGATAGAAAATGTGTGGGACCATCTTGGACGTCAATTCCGTCCCAGCGCCAGTATCCATGACATCAAGGACCATTTGCAACAGTTGTGGGCCAGTTTGCCTCAGGAGGGAATACAACGTCATTTTGTCACCCTCCCCTGTCGAATTAGTGCATGCATCCAGGCCAGAGGGGATGCAACACTTTTGTAACAAGTGGGTTCCTACTGCCAAGTTCTTCACAAATTTTACTCTATTTTGCAATCACTGAAACAACAATACATACCCTTTGGACCGGCGAAGTTTCATTTCGTATCTTCCGCCCACTGTGGGTGCTTCACTTTTTTGTCAAGCAATATGCATACCATCAACGAAATTCGTCTTATATTTATTTAGAAATATTTAATATTTCATTCATTAATTTTATTGTTTCATCTTTATGGGCTTTTAAATTTTTTGACCGGGGAATTGGATTTCTGAACCGCTGATCCCTGACCCACCACTCATATTGTGCGAGGGACATGAAATATTACTAAAGAAATAAAAATCCTTTCTATTATGCATATAGAACATGCAAACAAGACTGCATGAAGACGATGTCCTCTTAAAAGGAATGAAAATGTCATTAGGTATACGTCAGCTGGGACGATTGAAGGCTCATCTACTAGGGAAATGATTTAAAGATGACAATGAGCTCACTGCTTATGTGGTAGGTGGTATAATAAAAGACCACAAGATTTTATTAACTCCTTTCATTTTCTCAATCGTTTAGCAAGGAAATTTGTTATTTCCTTCTCTCTGCCCCCTTACTCTGATCTGTCTGCCTTGTCGGCCTCTCTGTCTCTCTCTCCCACTCTCTCTTTCTCTCTCTCTCTCTGTCGCTCTTTCTCTCTCTCTGTCTGCTGTCGCTCTCTCTCTCTCTCTCTCTCTCTCTCACTCACTCACACACACACACACACACACACACACACACACACGAATACGAGAAACAAGAACTGCATTCACACGTTGGTAGTACTCACAACGTACACGGATAAAAAAATGCATAAATATAAACACTGTGTTGAGTGCGGAACAAATGAAATTACAGTACTGTCGCTCTTGTGATGTTTATAGTTAATGAAGTGAAGTGGAAAAAAGACACATGTGGTGTAAGAAAAATCGGGTTCAATAAAGACAAGACATTATCGAAAGTGAAACTACAACCAAGTTTCTTTCAATTTCAACCTTCACTAATAACTAAGGAGAAAACAGTGGACTTCATAATACGTAAACAAAAGGCAAAAACAGTGTAAGTAAGCTGTGCTCCAATTTCATGAAGAAATAAATAACAAAAATTTAGAAATGTTATTTCTACCATATTTCCAGAATGACCACAAAGTGGATGCTTTACGATCAAAAAGCGAAACGCGTCTGCTGAAAAATATTCTTTAATTGCAGTAAGCTTAAAACTAAAACCTCAGTAATAATTTATATTTAACAGCTGCTGCAGAAGACCACCATGCAGACAAACATATTTTATGAAAATGTTTATGTCTTCACACTAATTCGTAGACCCCCATTGACTTTGGATATCACCTGTGTGCAAACTTAAGAGTCCACAAAAAAAAAAAACTGGCTACTTTTGTGTTCGACGAAGTGCTTGTGGTCTACGTATCGTCAGAATGGTTGGAATTATTGCCACCATAGGCCGTAGATACGCTCACCCCGGAAGTTTCGGAGGCGCAAGCACCTCTCGGATCTTTGAGAAGACAAGAAGCGTAGTTCATTGTAGAAAATTAATGACTTCTTCTCTGACAGAACCGTTCATCGCAGCTTCCAGTGTAAATGCAGGATACATTAGTTTGTATTCAATGGAACAGACAATTAGGACGCAGGAAACTGTAATTCTTTCGCTGTCGGGTGAACTGTGTTGCCTTGAGCGTGTGCTCGTGCATCTAAACGTAACAGAGCTTAAAGCAGTCTAAAAATATTACAGCACTAGCGTAACACATTTATAAACTTCGGAGAGTCTTGCATCAGCACCTGAGTTTCAGAAAATGATGTACTGTCGGATACGTACGACAAGAAATGTGCTGGATGAGAGGATAACATTCTGAGCAAATGTAGTACAAACTTCGCCTACCTCATCGATGGTATGTCACGGTAAAGACCAGGAGCAACTAGCGATTCGCAAAGGGAAGTTCGGAGTAGAGACAAGACAACAAGTACACATAGATTTTTTAACAATATTTTAAAGATTCGGCTGAAACAAAATCATCTAACGCTTTAGTAGTTTTATATCCATAATTTCCTGTCTTTGAAATAAGTGATTTTTGGCTTCCCCATTAAATATCGTATTGTAGAGGTGTAGTACGGAAACGCCCTCAACGAAGGCCCAGGTGAGAAGGCTTCTTCTTCATTATTATTGTGTAACTGCTCGTACTACTGTAGCGATCTGGCAGATAGAGCAGTGGAGTCCAACACTTGAGGTCTCGAGTTCAATCCTGGACAGGGACGGGGATTTTTTCTCCTTCCATACCCTACAGGATGGCCGCAAGTCCACTCAGCCTCCTATTAGATGTGTGCTGCAGTATTTTCCAGGATTAAAAGGCGGCTGAGGCGATGGGAATGTCACCCTCCCTGTCCTAGTGTCACTGCGAAGAAAGATTGTCAGGGGCCTCCGTCATGTACTTTAAGTATTGACATCCACATTTATACATTGCAAGCCACTTTATATTGTATAGCGGAGGGTGCTTTGTGTACAACTGTGACTTACCCCTTTCCTGTTCTTGTCGCTTATGGCGTATGGGAAGAGCGATTACAGACGGCCTGCTTGAAACTCTCCAGCTTTACCTTCGTGGTTTTTTCGCGACGTGTATGTAGGAGAAAGTAACATGGCACCATGCCGAATTGAATAGTTTGGCGTCTCGCGTGACTGGGAATTCGTCAGATCTTAAAACGGTCGTCAAAATTACAGTTGAGCACTGGATGGGCAAAACGCGAGGTGTCGGAAAATTTTATCGTAGCAAGACCGTTGGCGTACTGCGTCAAGGGTTAACCGTGTGTTAGCAAAAAGGGTCTCTGTCCACTATCGCGAATGCTTTCAACAGATAGAGGGAACACAGTGCAAGAAATCAAAATTAACGGAATGCCAGACTGACTAGTCGCGTTGCAAGTTACTCGCTTATGGGAGGGTACGAGAACGTCGCACATTAGATTAGGTGGTGCATCGAGCATTCCACAATGGTATCTCAACGTGTGAACATCACTGCAGACGCTCAGCGTTTCTATGAAGCTGGGCATAGACAGTTCATATTTAAAGACGTTGCATTCATAGCGTACACAGAAGTTGCCGGAGTAATAGAGACATTCTCAGTAAACATATCATCACTGAGGTCGTTCAAGGGCGTGAATTGCACTAAAACGCGGAAAAGTGGAAATTAGTTAACACATATCTACTTTGGTATTCACTGGGATGATCCTGGCATATCCTATAAAGATACGGTGACGTCGCTTCAGTTATTCGACCACACGGATACCATCATCTACGTGAAGGGGAAGGAGAAGATCCCATTGATGAGTCGAATCTTCAAGTTTACTGCTACTCAAGACCTGGAATTCCACGGATGTCCTGATCTCCATCGACTCAGGAAGAAGAAGATGTGTGAAAATAGTGTTGCTGTGTCTGCTTATGAAAATGTAAAATTACTTTTAATTTGGACGAGAAATAAACGAATTTTCACCTCATAATATGTGTATGACTTCTCTTCAGCCTGTCCCAGCTTTGACAGGGTACTGTTTCGTCCAGATATTATGTCTGTGGTTTTCTTCAAGCAGAGGAGATGTAATTTTAGACATGTTTGCTACATGTTTTTGGAAGCGGGCACGGTCACGTGCCTCCTGCTCCCATAACCCAATTCGTGCTGCACGATAGGCGTAGTTCCATGCAACCATTCTATACATTTTGTTATCTTCCATCTTAAACTTCATCTCAATAGCAGTCATCTTCAGAAAAACTAATGTCATATGTGATCTGCACAGCCGCAGTAGGGGATAGTTTTTTTTTGTAAATATCAACAACAAAGACATATGGTAACGAAGTATTTTCGTTTATTCAGTTCAACAACAAAGACGTAAGGTAACGAAATATTTTCATATATTCAGTTCAAACAGATAAAACCATATATATATATATATATATATATATATATATATATATATATATATATATATATATATATATATATAGGGTGGGTCACCTAACATTACCGCACATCAAATGCTGACGAATCGATTCCACAGACCGAACGTGAGGAGAGGGGCTAGTGTAATTGGTTACTACAAACCATAAAAAAATGTACGGAAGTATGTTTTTTAACACAAACCTACGTTTTTTAAATGGAAACCCGTTAGTTTTGTTAGCACTTCTGAACATATAAACAAATACGTAATCAGTGCCGTTTGTTGCATTGTAAAATGTTAATTACATCCGGAGATATTGTAACCTAAAGTCGATGCTTGAGTACCACTCCTCCGCTGTTCGATCGTGTGTATCGGATAGCACCGAATTACGTAGGGATCCAAAGGGAACGGTGATGGTCCTTAGGTACAGAAGAGACTGGAACAGCACATTACGTCCACATGCTAACACCTTTTTATTGGTCTTTTTCACTGACGCACATGTACATTACCATGAGGGGTGAGGTACACGTACACACGTGATGGCCGTTTTCAATTACGGAGTGGAATAGCGTGTGTCCCGACATGTCAGGCCAATAGATGTTCAATGTGATGGCCATCATTTGCTGCACACAATTGCAATCTCTGGCGTAATGAATGTCGTACACGCCGCAGTACATCTGGTGAAATGTCGCCGCAGGCTGCCACAATACGTTGTTTCATATCCAAAAATGGTTCAAATGGCTCTGAGCACTATGGGACTCAACTTCTGAGGTCATTAGTCCCCTAGAACTTAGAACTAGTTAAACCTAACTAACCTAAGGACATCACAAACACCCACGCCCGAGGCAGGATTCGAACCTGCGACCGTAGCAGTCTTGCGGTTCCAGACTGCAGCGCCTTTAACCGCACGGCCACTTCGGCCGGCGTTGTTTCATATCCTCTGGGGTTGTAGGCACATCACGGTACACATTCTCCGTTAACGTACCCCACAGAAAGAAGTCCAGAGGTGTAAGATCAGGAGAACGGGCTGGCCAATTTATGCGTCCTCCACGTCCTATGAAACGCCCGTCGAACATCCCGTCAAGGGTCAGCCTAGTCTTAATTGCGGAATGTGCAGGTGCACAATCATGCTGATACCACATACGTCGACGCGTTTCCAGTGGGACATTTTCGAGCAACGTTGGCAGATCATTCTGTAGAAACGGGATATATGTTGCAGTTGTTTGGGCCCCTGCAATGAAGTGAGGACAATGTTTCAAGCGTCAACTTTAGGTTACAATATCTCCGGATGTAATTAACATTTTACAGTGCAACAAACGGCACTGATTACGTATTTGCTTATATGTTCAGATGTGCTAACAAAACTAACGTGGTTCCATTTAAAAAAACGTAGGTTTGTGTTAAAAAACTTACTTCCGTGCATTTTTGTATGGTTTGTATTAAACAATTACACTAGCCCCTCTCCTCACGTTCGGTCTGTGGAATCGGTTCGTCAGTATTTGATGTGGTTTACGAAATACATCCAGCGGTAACGTTAGGTGACTCATATATATATATATATATATATATATATATATATATATATATGGTGTTACAAAAAGGTACGGCCAAACTTTCAGGAAACATTCCTCACACACAAAGAAAGAAAATATGTTATGTGGACATGTGTCCGGAAACGCTTACATTCCATGTTAGAGCTCATTTTATTACTTCTCTTCAAATCACATTAATCATGGAATGGAAACACACATCAACAGAACGAACCAGCGTGACTTCAAACACTTTGTTACAGGAAATGTTCAAAATGTCCTCCGTTAGCGAGGATACATGCATCCACCCTCCGTCGCATGGAATCCCTGATGCGCTGATGCAGCCTTGGAGAATGGCGTATTGTATCATAGCCGTCCACAATACGAGCATGAAGAGTCTCTACATTTGGTACCAGGGTTGCGTAGACAAGAGCTTTCAAATGCCCCCATAAATGAAAGTAAAGAGGGTTGAGGTCAGGAGAGCGTGGAGGCCATGGAATTGGTCCGCCTCTACCAATCCATCGGTCACCGAATCTGTTGTTGAGAAGCGTACGAATACTTCGACTGAAATGTGCAGGAGCTCCATCGTGCATGAACCACATGTTATGTCGTACTTGTAAAGGCACATGTTCTAGCAGCACAGGTAGAGTATGCCGTATGAAATCAAGATAACGTGCTCCATTGAGCGTAGGTGGAAGAACATGGGGCCCAATCAAGACATCACCAACAATGCCTGCCCAAACGTTCACAGAAAATCTGTGTTGATGACGTGATTGCACAATTGCGTGCGGATTCTCGTCAGCCCACGTTGGAATGAAGCCTCATCCGTAAAGAGAACATTTGCACTGAAATGAGGATTGACACATTGTTGGATGAACCATTCGCAGAAGTGTACCCGTGGAGGCCAATCAGCTGCTGATAGTGCCTGCACTCGCTGTACATGGTACGGAAACAACTGGTTCTCCCGTAGCACTCTCCATACAGTGACGTGGTCAACGTTACCTTGTACAGCAGCAACTTCTCTGACGCCGACATTAGGGTTATCGTCAACTGCACGAAGAATTGCCTCGTCCATTGCAGGTGTCCTCGTCGTTCTAGGTCTTCCCCAGTCGCGAGTCGTAGGCTGGAATGTTCCGTGCTCCCTAAGACGCCGATCAATTGCTTCGAACGTCTTCCTGTCGGGACACCTTCGTTCTGGAAATCTGTCTCGATACAAACGTACCGCGCCACGGCTATTGCCCCGTGCTAATCCATACATCAAATGGGCATCTGCCAACTCCGCATTTGTAAACATTGCACTGACTGCAAAACCACGTTCGGGATCAACAGAGCAATGAGTCGCATGTCAACACAAGCACCGAAGTCAACATTACCTTCCTTCAATTGAGCCAACTGGCGGTGAATCGAGGATGTACAGTACATACTGACGAAACTAAAATGAGCTGTAACATGGAAATTAAGCGTTTCCGGCACATGTCCACATAACATCTTTTCTTTATTTGTGTGTGAGGAATGTTTCCTCAAAGTTTGGCCGTACCTTTTTGTAACACCATATATATGTGTGTGTGTGTGTTTTTCTTTTTATCTTTTTCCACACATCGTCTGTGTGTGTGCATATACACGTGTACATAGTACAAATAAATATTAATAACACGCACGCACACACACACACACACACACACAAATTCTTACACTATGATGAAAGGGTCATACAACTACGCTGCTGACACACACACACACTCTCTCTCACTCATTCTCTCCCTATCACTCAATCGGAGTCCCGCACTCCTTCCCTTGCTACAAGTGAGTAGTGTGAGTGTGGGAGAGTTTCAATCCCGTCATCACAAATGACTGTTTTATCGCCATGAGGCGACAAGCCGAGTTTAGACTGCAGCAAAATGTACACCTCGTGTCCTCTCGATCGAATACTAGTTTGCCGTACCATATGCGGCGGCTGCCGTGCAGCTTTGCGAACACCGCTGTACAGGCAACGCAAATAGTCTTTATTACAAGCGGTTTGAGGCGCCCTGTCACAGATTGAATATGGTGACCCGCTTAAAATTTGGTCTCGCAATGCATTTTCTTACGCCATAACGCCCATCCCATTCGGTTCTAATCAAAATTTCACCTCGTTCCCTCAAATTCTCCATTGTTTTCCCGAAAATTGATTTATTCATTAATTTATAAAAATCTTTCTCAAAGTCACACGTCACGGAAGCTCTCTGTCTCGTATTCAAATCAACATACTCCTTGAACCAGGGGGACTGCTTGAAGGGGATAGCCTAGGTGATTCTAACCAGTTCCATCCCTCCGCTGAGACACTGCTGGCGACTGCGATAATGAATAACGTATCTCCCCTTATTCCCTAGTGTTGTCATCAGATTTGGGGTGGAACCTCCTCACGGGACTAGTTGCTCTGGACACAGCGGCAAATGGGCGTGCACACCATGCTAACTAATATGGTATTTGAGTTCTGCCTCCACCACATATCCTACATCAGAATAAGCCGCCATACTGCCCATGATTTTTCTACCTAATCCCTTGCAGTCGTCTTCGGACACCCATCGAAACTCACCAATCGGTAGTGATTGTTGCATGGCGTGCCTGTATAAGTTATTTACATCCAAGTAAATTATGTAACTCGGATCAAAGGATGCGTTGAACTTGTCACCCATTCATAGGTTATCTGCCTATGCATGCCTATGGACACATTGGCAAAGTCCCCCACAGATCCCGCGTTCAAAGGAAAGCAGCATGTCAGCATCGGTCAATAATTTAATGCTGCACTTCATTTTCTTGAGCGTTGCGTCCCTAGACAACCCAGACGCTGTGTAATAAAAGGTGGGATCCGGAGAATATGTGGCTATGCATAGACTCTGGAAAATCTCGAAAACGTCAGCAAGCAAGCGCACGTCTGTGTCCATGTAAAGTCGTGCGTACTCTGCTGAAATGGAGATGCTGCCAGACATTCACAGCATGCTCTTACTCTGCATCCGTTATGGCATCGCCTGTAAGGTTGCTAGAGAACGCAATTATGTCGGGTAGCCTGGTTTCGTTGAGTTTCGCCATACTATCCACATACTCGTATGGGAAACCCTCTTCCTAGTCACAAGTTGAAACCTTTCCACCGGCCGCTGTGACCGAGCGGTTTTAGGCGCTTCAGCCTGGAACCGCGCGACCGCTACGGTCGCAGGTTCGATTCCTGCCTCGGTCATGGACGTGTGTGATGTCCTTAGGTTAGTTAGGTTTAAGTAGTTCTAAGTTATAGGGGTCTGATGACCTCAGATGTTAAGTCCCATAGTGCTCAGAGCCATTTGAACCATTTTTGGAGCCTTTCTCGTCGGGAAATCCGGCTCGATTGATATGCATATCCCCCCAAGGTAGAGTTTCAGCGAGTTCTGTAGTGGCACCTGCGTAAAAGTGTTGTGTCAAGGAAGAGCGAAATGTATTTCTCGACGATCTCAGGTTGGACACTGACCCGATCTTTCTCCATACCGAAATCAACCAAGTTCTCAGAAAAGTGAGCGTCATGCCCGCTTAAATTATGGAAGAAACCGGGAATTTGCCTTGGTAACCGGTATTTAAAATTGCACTTATTATGAGCTGCGCCACGGAACTTCCCCGAGAGATGACAGAGGTCCCTATGAAGAGTTCCTGCTTTTCTATCTAACGACAGCCCCCAAATATGACAGTCAACCACTGTATCGTACAAATCTTCATTCTCCTTCGATTTGGCTATGGGAACGTTGTCGCTGTGAAGCTTATTAAACTCCCATGAAAGTTTTTCGAGCTCAGTGAGCAGCCAAACCACAGGACTATCCCCGACATAAGATTTGCATCGGTTAAGATTCGAATCATAGGACGATACAATTTGGTATGCTGCCGCATATGGCACGTGTTTTTCTGTAAAGGTGGTATGTGAGAGCGTGGGGTCACCTTTACAGCGGGTCACAGGAGCGAGGGGGCATTCCAAGTCGTTGTAGCTTGCTGTATAGCTTTTGCAATGTACATAGCATAGACGATGCTTTCGTCATATGGCCACTTGGGAGAGACAAGCTAAGTGAGTTCCTCATATATATCGATTCCATACCCCAGGACATGGAAGCAGAAGTGGGTGGAGTGTAGCCTTTTCCGGAGACCCTGATAAAAAGTAGAGCAGACAGTACACTAGGACACAACATGTACGGACAGAAGATGTACACTGACATGTACTCTCATGCAGACAGATGCCACCACCTGGCACAGAAGAACAGCGTGTTGAAAACACTGGTACACAGCTCTCACACGCTCTCTGACAATGAAAGCCTTGAACGTCTGTGGATGGTGTTCCAGAAGAATTGCTACCAGGAGGGGCAAGTGCCGAATAAGCTAACCCGTACACCAATTGTACAATTGTCAGAAACAGAAGATGAACCTCTGGAGGATGTGCTCACCGCATTTATTCCTTTTTTTGACACATTATCCGGGAAGATATGACGAACTCATGGAAACACCAGGTGAAGACGTCTTCTACCCACCAACTAAAACATGGGCACTGCTTGGTAATGTCAAAGACGAATTCAAACTACGGAAATTCGTGGTCTTTCAGACACCCTGCCAATGTGGCAAGACATATATAGGTAAGACGGTGCGTACTGTCGAAGATTGCTGCTGAGAACACTAACCGCACGCCAGGCTTCAGCAGCCTAACAAACCGGCCTATCGGAATTACACGGAATACATTATGACCAGACTAAGATTCTGACACAGACGTCTAACTTCAGGGAATATGTCATTAAAGAATCTATCGGCATTCCTGTAAGGGAATCGCTGATGAATCGTATTTGTGGCTACATCCTTACTATGGCCTGAAAACCCGTGATTAGTCTGATTAAGAAGAGGAAGGAAATATCCCACAATGAACTGACTTCGGAGGTAGGCGGAGGAACAGCAGAGGTGTGAACCTAGGATGGAGCAATGTGTCCAGGAAGAAAAGAGGAGGAGATGGCGGACGCGAATGACTGATCAGATCCGAGGGAGGGGCTAAAGAGATAAAAGCTCCTTGCTGGTCCCCGAGTGGCCAGTTCATAAGCACACCTGATGATGACATCGTTGTCGCTTGCCGAAATATTGTGCCCCCTGGACACTGGCACCCGGCTGTTCACCTGTGAACTATTTAGTTAGAACGTTCTTTTATGGCAAATACATTTCTAGATTCCCAAATCCACGTTTCCCATGGATACAGTGATATTTCTGATGGCGTCGTTTTTGTCCAGAGGTGAAGGAAGGTCCATGGCCTCTTGTGATGACAAAGGTTATTTACTTTCGCATTACTAATGAAGGACATGAGAATCTTTTTTCTTTTTTATTTGCAGCTCGAACAAAAATACATGAATGAAATCTGAAAATTGGACCGAATTCCAGCATGGCTGAAATCAATGTTACATTAGAATAAAATAATTTCAAACCAAAATACTGACCCAATTCGAGTGACAGACAGTGTGTGAACTTCCCATTGACGATGTCATTCAGACAGATGAGGCACCTTATTTTGAAATGGCTTGCTCCATATATTTTATTTAAACTTATACTTTTTGTAAGTAAAACTGAAACCGAAGGCAAAAATTGTATATGAACCGGCGCACGTCTCTTACAAAGTAATGATTCTGTTTGCTTGAACATGACATTTGTAAGATTACGACTGTACGGGGTTTACATGCGGATAGAGGGGCTCAAAAAATGGTTCAAATGGCTCTGAGTACTATGGGACTCAACATCTGAGGTCATCAGTCCCCTAGAACTTAGAACTACTTAAACATAACTAACCTAAGGACATTACACATATCCATATCTGAGGCAGGATTCGAACCTGCGCCGTAGCGGTCGCGCGGCTCCAGACTGAAGCGCCTAGAACCGCTCGACCACACGGGCCGGCACAGAAGGGCTCAGAACATACAAAAACTAAATGTACAAAGACATTGCCAAAATTAATATAATGTTCTTATTACGTATATGCTGATCAGCTAGAACATGACCACCGATACAATATTAATATAAACCCGTCCAGGCGATAGCAGCGTCACCTGGCGGGGAATGACTTCTAGTCAGACACACGCACGGTGCTTGTAGTCTCAGTGAGCATGCTGTCCGTCTGTAGAATGGGGAAGGCACGCGATCTATCTGAGCTTGACCGAGGGCAGATTGTGATGGCCCAGAGACTCGGCACAAGCATTTCGGAAACTGCGCGGCTTGTTGGGTGTTCGAGAAGTGCTGTGGTGAGTGTCTTCAACACATGACGAAACAAAGGTGAAACCACGTCCAGACGTCGTTGGGCGGCCACCTCGTTACAGGTGTCGACGTCGTAGGCTGGTTACAGTGGTAAAACAGGACAGGCGACGAACTGTGGTGGTACTGACGTCAGACTTTAATGCTAGGCAGAGTACTAGTGTCTTTGAACACATAATGCGTCGAACACTCCTGACGATGGGCCTTCGCAGCCGACGACCCATGCATGTGCCAATGTTAACACCACGGCATCTGCAAAAATGGACCAGCCGGTGTGGCCGAGCAGTTCTAGGCGCTTCAGTCTGGAACCGCGCGACCGCTACGGTCGCAGGTTCGGATCCTGCCTCGAGCATGGATGTGTGTAATGTCCTTAGGTTAGTTAGGTTTAAGTAGTTCTAAGTTCTAGGGGGCTGATGACCTCAGATGTTAAGTCCCATAGTGCTCAGAGCCATTTTTTTGCAAAAATGGACACGAGACCATCGGCACTGGACGTTGGCACAGTGGCAGAGCATTGCATGGTCTGATGCGTCACGATCCCTTCCTCATCATGCCGATGGGAGGGCGCAAATCTGTCTTATTCCTGGGGAACAGCTCCTTAACAACTGTACTGAGGGACGGAGACAAGCTGGCGGCGGTTCCTTTATGCTCTGGGGAATATTGGCAACGGCATCCATGGATAATTTGGAGTTAGTTCAAGGCACCATAGCATTGGAGTATCGTGCACTGGTTGCAGACCACGTACACCCCTTCATGACGGTCATGTTGCCCGACAGCAGTGGCAGTTTTCAGCAAGATAATGCGTTATGTCACACGGCCAGGAGTGTGATGGAGTGGTTAGAGGAACACAATAAAGAGTTCCAATTGATGAACTGGCCACCCCAACTCGCCAGATCTGAACCCAATCGGAACACGTCCCCCAGAATTTGTGGGAATTAGGTGACTTGTGTGTGCACATGTGGTGTCAACTGCGAATTCCCTCCAGCGACCTACCGACGCCTCATTGCTTCCATGCCACGACGCGTCGCCGCTGTTACCTGTGACAGAGGTGGACATACCGGCTCTTAGGTAGGTGGCCATGATGTTCTCTCTGATCAGTATATTATTAATCGACAGCATTTGATTTGTGGATTACAAATCTGAAATAAAATTATTCCAAGCAATGTATTTTGAAAGTTATCGATATATTCTTATTGATGTTTTAATCAAATGACATCAATTAAAGCATTGTCTCATTGTGAAACTAGCGGCCTGAATCTAGGTATTCTGACCTCCAATTTTGACTGAGACAACTCACCTTTTGCAAAAGGCTGTTTTTAAAAAGTGTCACGAACAAGAGGAGCCGTGACTTTCTATCAGGCTTTGTACGTTTATCTCATGGAAGATATGATCCTGAAAAGACTCTCATCACTTAGAGTAAATGTTAGCGATGCTGGCACAGTTTCTAAAGGGGAAACCGAAAGTGATATTTTGAATCACATAGTGCCAGTTGATAAACAGAAGTAAAATCATTGATGTGGAAGGAGGCTGAAAATTTCTAGCAATTTTTTGTTTTGGTCGAAAATGTCATGTTTCATCAGAACAAACTTCAATTGAGTGAAAAACTGGATGATAGGGAACAAAGAAATTTCAGTCAGAGGAAACAGATCAGACGTTAATTGAGTGCTTGAAATCGATCTTTGACTGATAGAAGTAGCGGTGAATTGAACGAAATTATATCACAAAGTGTACCACCTACGTAATATGGGGCGGCCATTGCTTCAAGGTGATCATTCTTCGTTTTGCACTAATGCAAGAGCCGGCCGGAGTGGCCGTGCGGTTCTAGGCGCTACAGTCTGGAGCCGAGCGACCGCTTCGGTCGCAGGTTCGAATCCTGCCTCGGGCATGGATGTGTGTGATGTCCTTAGGTTAGTTAGGTTTAATTAGTTCTAAGTTCTAGGCGACTTATGACCTCTGTAGTTAAGTCGCATAGTGTTCAGAGCCATTTGAACCATTTTGAACTAATGCAAGAAAAAACATTTTCGGTAAGTTGTTAACGTAAAAGGTGTAGTCTTTTGCCGTGTGGAACGATTTTCTTGTATACCAGCCCTTTTGAAAGGAAGAATACAGTGATATTGTGAAAAGTTTCACCAAGAGTAGCTGAAAATGTAAATTTGAGGATTCAGGTTCTGGCACATCTCACTTTTGCCTCTTTTTCGGGGTAAACATATGATAATATGGCCACAGCCCTATTCTTGAACACTCACTTTAAGAAGTTTGCTAAAATGTATTGATCACTTTATTACACCCATCGAAAGACTCATAACATAGTAAAAACGAAAAGGTAATTAAGCTATCTAAGAAAACAATTGTTGCTTAAAAATAATCCAATATTTTGAAGCAATCACTGAGTTTTAAACAGCTCGATGTACTTTTTTTATGATGTTCGAAGGCTGTTGAAGACAGAAATAAAGTGGTAAATAATTTTTTACGATTTTCGAAGGCTATTGAAGACAGAAATAAAGTGTTAAATAAGTTTCCCTACGTTGGTAAATTACTTACACCTATTGGGTTGTTTTGGGGGAAGAGACCAAACAACGAGGTCATCGGTCTCATCGGATTAGGGAAGGAAGTCGGCCGTGCCCTTTGATAGGAACCATCCCAGCATTTGCCTGGAGCGATTTAGGGAAATCACAGAAAACCTAAATCAGGATGGCCGGACGCGGGATTGAACCGTCGTCCTCCCGAATGCGAGTACGGTGTGCTACCACTGCGCCACCTCGCTCGGTCTACTTACACCTATATACAAATCGCTAATCAGAAATGTTGTTTTGATATTTCAAACTGCTAACAATCTACCTGGGTGCCCACGTTACATAGGACGTCATATGAATGGAAGTAAGAAACGTTACAACGCTTAGGCGGTGCTAGTTCCTATACCTCGTATTCGTATACGAGCGCCTCGCACTCGCGGAAGCGGGTGGCATCGAGATGCACTGCTGTAGAATGCACGTCGCCACAGTCCCACGGTGCTGCGGCCCCGCATATCAACACCCTTCGTCCTGCATGCCTATGCGTTACTGCGTTCTGCACCATCCCTACATTGTCGTCGTGGGGCGAGACAAGCCGCCGTCATCACTTGGAAGTGGACAACATTACTGGCCGAAGCAGTTATTAATTGTTATAGTAGTGAAACAGTTTTTGCACTGTTGTGCACGACTTTCAGTGCCACACATATACAGAGCTAATTTGGGCAAGAAATTGAACAAAATGCAATAACTCAGTAACGAGCCGACGAAGACTGAGGGTCCCATATATCAAACTACTCAGGAAGTATTCCCGAACAATCTCTGAAAGTTTGTCGGTGGAGTTCTGGCTCACACTGTATATTGTAAACGGTAACGTTCCTATCAGACTTCCTTGGCGTACTCTTGAGATTACCTATGTGTGTGTCTATTTTCTTCCGTTAAGAGCAAAGTGTTGAGTTCTGTCTGTAAGGAAGTCCTGAATCCTGCCATATATGTGGTCTGATGCTCAGTAAACTTGTATTTTGTTCACTAAACGACACTACGGAACTGTATCAAATGTCTTCTTTAGGCAAGGAACACTTCATCAACCTGGGCGCCGGTGTTTATGGCCCTCAGGATGTCATAATCCACTCGAAGAAAAAACAGACGCACCACGAACGAATTATCCAAATGGGACAGAAATCGGTAGAAGTAATGTAGATGTGCAGAGGAAATATGATTAAAAGTTCAGAAAAACTGGATGATTTATTTATGAGAAAGAGCTTCACAAATTGAGCAAGTCAATACCCCGCTGGTCTACCTCTGGCCATTATGCAAGCAGTTATTGACTGATAGAGTTGTTGGATGTCCTTCTGAGGGATGTTGTGGGAAATTCAATCCAACTGGCACGTTAGATCACAAAGATCCCTGGCTGGGTAGGAGAGACTTGCGCATAACGCTCCAAACTATCTCAGTTGGGGAGAGATCCGGCGTCCTGTCTGGCTAAAATAGGGTTTGTTTTGCACGAAGAGAAGCATTAGGAACTCTTATCGTGTGCGGACGGGCATTATCTTGCTGGGAAGGCTTACCATGGGGGTCAACAAAACGGGCCCAGAGGTAGAACAACACTTTTTTTTTCTTAGAATGTACTTGAGTGCGAAACATGTTCCATAATTCTATAACAAACTGAGCTCAACGCTATAGACCTGTAATTATGTGCATCTGTCCTACGACCCTTCTTGAAAACGGAAATGACCTGATATTTGTGACAGTCGTTAGATGTCCTTCGATGCTCCAGCGACCTATGTTAAAATGCTACTGGAAGGAAAACATTCTTTCACATAATTTATGTAGATTTTCACAGGTACCTCATCCGGTTGCGATTCCATTCCACTATTGAATGATTTTAATTGATTTTTCATTCCGCGAGCATTTATGCCAATTTCTACCATTTCGGAATTCGTGTTCTGAGCCAAAGGAGGAACCGTATCACGATCTTCCTCGATGATGCAGTTTTGGAAGACCTAGTATTTGCCTTCTCTCTGTCATCTTCCGTTTCGGTGCTAGTATGGACACTGAGCGACTGAGTAGATTATTTCATTTAGCTTACTCACTTTAACTAAGACCAAAAGTTTTAGGGCTTTTAGTTACATTGGTTGTCAAAAATTTACTTCCAAATTCACTAAACTCTTTTCTCAGTGCTATTTTTAGGCTCATTTCAATTAAAAAAAAAAAAAGGTTCAAATGGCTCTGAGCACTATGGGACTTAACTTCTCAGGTCATCAGTCCCCTAGAACTAAGAACTACTTAAACCTAACTAACCTAAGGACATCACACACATCCATGCCCGATGCAGGATTCGAACCCGCGACCGTAGCGGTCGCGCGGTTCCAGACTGTAGCGCCTAGAACCGCTCGGCCACCCCGGCCGGCATTTCAATTTCGTTCAGTTTTTGTTTGTCATCTAGGCTTTGGCTCCCCATATTTCTGTGATGCAGTTCCGTATGTTCTTGTAGCAACTTTCAAAATTTGCTATTGAATAACGTGGGGCCTTACTCATTCATTACAATCTTACTTGGCAACTATTGGTTTAAGACGTATTGAACGTATTCATTTATACTCCACACCTTCGTCCTCAAAACTGAAAATTTTGTGTCAACTACTCAGATACTCTGCAGTTTTGTCAAGGAAAATGTTTTCTTACCTTCCTTAATATTATTTGTAACACCCGTAGTCATTGGTGCCATCACTGGCATATGACAACTGATGCCTTACTTCTTCCACATGACCCAACAGCAACTCCCCAAATGCAATCCCCTCAACAGTTAATTGTTGAGAATCTTGGACAGTTCTCTGTGGCCTTAGCGATTGAGCTTCTCATAGGTTTCTACACACAGCAACAAGTTTTTTCCAATTCGGATGGCAGGCCGGAGTGGTCAAGCGGTTCTAGGCGCTACAGTCTGGAACCGCGCGAACGCTACGGTCGCAGGTTCGAATCCTGCCTCGGGCATGGATGTGTGTGATGTCCTTAGGTTAGTTAGGTTTAAGTAGTTCTAAGTTCTAGGGGACTGATGACCACAGTAGTTAAGTCCCATAGTGCTCAGAGCCATTTGAACCAATTCGGATGACGTATATTCCAAAACTTTTGTTTATATATTCAGAGCCATTTGAACCAATTCGGATGACGTCTATTCCAAAACTTTTGTTTATATATTCCTTCTGCTTTCTCTACGGTACACCCTGCTAGACCACACACTGTTCAGTGATGCCCTCTTCACCGTTAAGTAATTCGAAAAGTTCATTGAGGGAGGCACTACAATTCTCCACCCAATTGCGGGGGTAGAAAAATTCGCATCCGTGAACGTCGCAGAATCATACGAAAATCTGGTTTAGACCTTCCACTTGGCAGCAAACCGGAGGACGTCGATCGATTCTGAGTATTGTGGCACAAATAATGAGCCGTCTATTTGAATCTTTGGATACGGGCTCGTCGCTAGTGTAGATGTTCAATAGAGCAGGCCGAGCACACTGCCTTCTAGATTATTTCTTTATTCCACCACTTATACTTTTATCCTGAATCTCTCTGAGGAACCTGCGATTTTGAAGAAGAGTTATCATACAGAGGAACCTGCGATTTTTGAGAAGAATTATGATAGTCTGTGTTAGCTTCTGATGCATCGCCATCTTATAGATTTTCTTCATCAGAAGTTTATAGCGGATGGTACCATATGCGGTCTAGATATGACAGGTCTAGAAAGTCTACACGCTTAACATCTCTATTTTCGTGTCCGTCCTGTATATACTGTGCTGGATTGAAGATTTCAGACTCTGTGACAAGAGTCATCAAAATAGATCAATTCCTGGCTGCGAATAATCAGTTTAGTTCAGAAGTGTTCTTGCACTTCACCAGGAGGCAAAAGTGTGCAGCCCCATGGAACACGAAAGGAAATTTGTGGTAAGTTCCTATGGGACCTAACTGCTAAGGTCATCGGTCCCTAGGCTTACACACTACGTAATCTAACTTAAACTAACTTACACTAAGGACAACACACACACCCATGCCCGAGGGAGAACTCGAAGCCCCGATGGGGGGAGCCGCTCGAAGCGAGGCAAGGCGCCACAGACCGCACGGCTACCCCGCGCGGACTTGTGGAACACGACGTGTAGAACTGTTTTGAGCGCTGGAGGCAACGAATTCAAACGTGTGTTGACTGAAATAGGTCTTCATTTGAAGGCGACCACTACCAACTGAATATATACCCCAAATATGTACGTACAGAAAATTGCAGAATCAGTGTAATTTACTTTTTGTCATCCGTGATTTTTTGGTGGACTATAAGAACACGTATGGAGTGCCGGTCCACTGCCTTTGAGTTGATCAATTTTGATGAAAATTGTGACAGCTTAAATACGCAGTCCAACTGTCGTACAGATCTGAGTAGTCTTATTGTTTCTCCTCCTCCTCCTCCTCCTCCTCATCATCATCATCATCACCTTTTTCTTTTTCTTCTGCACTTCAAATATTAGGCCTTTGCCTGTTATGGTTTCCAGTTCTTCCTTGGACTTCCAAGACTTCTTCATTTTAGTGAATTATAATTTTTGAATTTCTAAACTAATGTACCGTTGCTCATTCTGTCGAGATGATCACTCCATTTCCTTCTGTTGTTTGAAATTTGATTTTCTTTCGTTAAATATGTTTAATTCATTCCTAATGTCGCTGTTTCCTAATCTTTCTACTCTGATATAGCCTCTCACAGCGACAATATATCTCGTGTCAGTTGCCGGATCGTAGTTTTTTGTTGTTTGTGAATGACCCACGAATCACTTTCCCAGGGTAGTATGAGGCCGACATTACTTTATATAACTTGTTTGTTGTTATTTTTTATGTCTTGTTTCTGAAGTACCTGTTTATTTCATTGTTCCACTTATTTTTCCAAATTTTGCTACCTTCTTGTCTATATCTCTGTAATACTTGTATGTAATATCATATCCCAGATAATTAAAATGCCTGGCCTATTCTCCTACTGTACTGTTCACTACTATTTTTGTTCTTATGAGGTCCCATCTGATAAAAGCCACTGTTTAGTTTTCTTTGTGGATATGGTCATATTGTAGTCTTCGGCTACCTTGCTTGGAAGATAAATTCCTTTTTGTAGGTCATTCTCTCTGTGTGTTAAGATCGTGACATCATCTGTATATATAACACAATTCAGGGTAGTGTGTTTGTCTATTGTAATACCTGGATGAGACTTGCTTTTGACAATAAACCGTCTGTAAGTATATTAAAAAGCCTGGGTGAAATTACGGAATGCTACATCTCTGTCTGACTCTGCCCCACACATCCCTCAAACACACACACACACACACACACACACACACACACACACACACACAGACACACACACACGCGCGCAAACACACATTTTTAGTGACGAATGGCACGGCCGGCTCTCCATTTATATCTAACGTGATTGATAACTATCGTATAAGCTTCTTAAAGAGTTAATTAAATGGAATGAGGACTCTATTTTCTTCACTATGTGCCACAGTTTTTATCTATTATCTTTATCAAAGGTCTTTTCCGGATCAACAAATGTTAAGTGGGTCTCTCGATTAAATTCTACATGGTTTTAAATGATCGCTTTGATCGCAAATATCACGCCTGTTGGCGAACTTCCTCTATGGAAGTCCATTTGTTCTTCACTTTGTAAAAATTCTGATATTCCGTTTCATCTGTTATTCATGATCCTACCGTAAGCTTTGTATGCTGCGTCTAGTAAGCTAATCCCTCTATAATTCTGGCTGTTACGCCGATCTCCTTTTTTAAACAGCAGTATAACTTCAACTTGTTGCCATTCTCTTTGTATGACACTTCTTGTGCTACGCATATTGAACGAATTTAGCAGACTCATGCAGAGAGAAATTCCACATTATCTTATGAATTCATTGTTGATTCTGCCCGTACGTGCAGCTTTCCTGTGCTTCAAGACCATCATAGCCACAAATGCACAAATCGTCCACACTTTACGGGTGTATATATCTCATTTCTCCATCTTCCGTTTGCCCGTCTGCATACCAAAGATATTTGTAATGCTCGACTCATTGCTATTATTCTGTGTTATTTATCTGTGCTATTTTTCTGTCTGTTTTGTTAAGTTTTTTCATTGCCTTATAGGCTAGTGCTTGTCTTACGTGGATGTCATCTTCGATTATACTTAGAAACTGTTCTCATGATTCTTGTTGGGCATCTTTAACGTCCTTTTTATTGCCGGCGATTCTAGGCGCTTCAGTCTGGAACCGCGCTGCTGCTACGGTTCTAGGTCCGAATCCTGCCTCGGGCGTGGATGTGTGTTATGTCCGTAGGTTAGTTAGGTTTAAGTAGTTCTAAGTCTTGAGCAAGCAGTAAAGGAAAGAAAAGAAAAATTCGGGGTAGGTATTAAAATCCATGGAGAAGAAATAAAAACTTTGAGGTTCGCCGATGACATTTAATTCTGTCAGAGGTGGCAAAGGACTTGGAAGAACAGTTGAACGGAATAGACAGTGTCTTGAAAAGAGGATATAAGATGAACATCAACAAAAGCAAAACGAAGATAATGGAATGTAGTCGACTTAAGTCGGGTGATGCTGAGGGAATTAGATTAGGAGATGAGACACTTAAAGTAGTAAAGGAGTTTTGCTATTTGGGGAGCAAAATAACTGATGATGGTCGAAGTAGAGAAGATATAAAATGTAGACTGGCAATGGCAAGGAAAGCGTTTCTGAAGAAGAGAAATTTGTTAACATCGAGTATAGATTTAAGTGGCAGGAAGTCGTTTCTGAAAGTATTTGTATGGAGTGTAGCCATGTGTGGAAGTGAAACATGGACGATAAATAGTTTGGAGAAGAAGAGAATAGAAGCTTTTGAAATGTGGTGCTACAGAAGAATGCTGAAAATTGGATGGGTAGATCACATGACTAATGAGGAGGTATTGAATAGAATTGGGGAGAAAAGCAGTTTTTGGCACAACTTGACTAGAAGAAGGTATCGGTTGATAGGCCATGTTCTGAGGCATCAAGGGATCACCAATTTAGTATTGAATGGGAGTGTGGAGGGTACAAATCGTAGAGGGAGACCAAGAGATAAATACACTAGGCAGATTAAGATGGATGTAGGTTGCGGTAGGTACTGGGAGATGAAGAAGCTTGCACAGGATAGAGCAGCATGGAGAGCTGCATCAAACCAGTCTCTGGACCGAAGACCAAAACAACAACAACAAGTCTAGGGGACTGATGACCTCAGATGTTAAGTGCCTTAGTGCTCAGAGTCATTTGGACCATTTTTCCTTTTTATCACTGACCCTTCTATGTTTGAAAGTGTGATTATTTTCTTCTGTTGAGTTGTTAAAATAATCGAGATAAACATTTTTTTGAACTTTATGGTTGTTTCAAGGTGTAGCGCTCAGATTTTAAGCCCGTTTTTCGTCGTATCTTTTTCTTCTTACCGACTGCTTTATCAGCAGTCTTAATAACTTTTCTTATACTAGTCTATTCCTGCTCAGCATCTTCTACGCCTTCTGTCTACCGCAGATAAACATTCCTTTTGTGTTAAAGGCACGTTAGTGCATGCCCTGTGTTTGGTTGAGTCTCACAACGTCTCTTGGTAGGGGAATTGCTCATCTGTGTCAAATTTGTTAAAGCGTTGCATGAAAATTTTCGTGAAAACCATTCAGAACTGTAACTTGCTTCGTTCCCTTCTAGTTGCACGAGCTGAAACGACCAACCGAAAGAAAGCATAACGAGATTATGCAGCTCCGCTTCCTTGGCTGACAGACGTGACCTAGAGAATACAGGGAGCTTTCTGCCGATGTGCAAACGCCTCGGATCAGATACGCGAGATGTCTTCGGCCATTCTGATGCACTAAAGCGGAGCCGACAATTCCGTTCCGTTCCGTATGAGTATTGTAATGCGGCATAACTGTATAGGGTGCAAATAACGGCAAGCTCCAACAATCGCCACGGAAGGCAGAGGGCAATGCCTGCCCCCGTACAAAGGGATCCCGACGCGCAGACCGTTCCTGCGAGCACACGCTCCGGCTCCTTTCTCACGGGAATCAAATAAAATGCTAAATAAACAACGCTGCTGACGGTCATTGCAACAAGGCTGGCGGCTATTTATGAAAATGAGAAGAACTACAATAGAGCAAGATTCTTGTTGTTTCCTCTAAAGAGCTTCTTTGATGTCACATGTGGCTCTAAAAACGAGGTACAGAAGAGCTTCGATCACGACTAACGCTCATCTTAGAACAAAATGAAATTCTGGGTACTAAGGGCTATGTAAGGTTTACTTTGAATGCTTGCATTACTCTAAAACTGTACGCCTTCAAAGACCTCAACAGTCAAATCAAAATGTATGTAGTACACACATCAACAATTGAATTAGTGGTCAGTTGCTGAGAGAGCACTAAGCGCTCCTAGCGACACAGCGAATGGAACAGTTCGGGTTTCATGCTGTGACATACTCGCCTGCATATCGACCTCTGGTAAGTCTGTGCTTTTACAGTGTACGTCTTAAATGGGAAACTGCTTATCTGTGTCAAATTTGTTGAAGGGTTACATGAAAATCCTTAGAAATTTTTTTTAAAACCAACTCGTTTCACCACTGACATCATTTTACAAAACCCTTGAGAAGATGAAGTATTCTGGGATAGTTTCCCACCTGAGCAACAGTAATATCTTCACCGTTTGGATTTCAGAAAAGTTGCTCAACTGCATTTACACGTTCATTCATAAAATTTTACAGGCGTTAAATAACAAAAAGTAAGTGTTGGTATTTTTTGTGACCTATCTAAGGCACTTGACTGTTTATAGAACCATCTTCCGTCTAACACACAACAAACGGAAGTAGTTCTTTTTGTGGATGACACTAGTACTGTAATCAATCCAAATGTATATACAGTCACAAAAGAAATAGTAAATAAAATTCTTAGAAGTATTGCTGAGTGGTTTTCTGCGAATGGCCTTCCTCTAAGTTTCATAAAGGCACAACATATTCAGTTATCACATCTAGAGTTATTACACCAGTGATGCCGTAACGCATGGTAAGGAAATAATAACTAGGGCGGAAATTTTTAATATTTTAAGTGTCCATGTTGATGGGAATTTAAACTGGAAAAAAACACGTTTTTGGACTCCTAAAGCAACTTAGTTGAGCCACATTTGCACTTTGAAACACTGCAAATCTTGGGGACAAACTAATCAGTAAGTTGACATATTTTGCGTATTTTCATTGAATAATATCATGTGGAATAATGATCTGGGCAGCTCATCTCTAAGAAACAAAATTTTCATTACTCGAAAACGTGATGTAAGAATAACATGTGGTACTGTTTAGGATGTTAGGCATTTTGTCTATAGCTTCGCAGGATATTTACCCCATAACGAAGTTTGTTGTAAATAATCCACTGCAATACAAGTAGGACGGTGATGTACATAATTATAATACCAGATGAAATAATGACATTCATTACTTCACATTAAGATTGTCTTTAGGACAAAAAGGGGTGCACAATGCTACCACCAAAATGTTTGGTCAGCTGTCCATGATATTAAATGTCTGACAGAAAGCAAAGTTAAAATTGAAAACAAACTGTAAAAGTTTCTTCTTCACAGCTCCTTCTATTCTGCAGAGGAATTTCGATTTTTTTGTGTAAAAAGAGGTAGGTAGGAATTAATAATTCACATCTGTATTAAAAAACAACAAATTTGTAAATGGTGAGTACGTAGCCATATTAACATATGAATGTGTAATAATAATGTAAAACGACATGTTCCATAAAATTACGGTTAATCATACGAATCATTCATGAAACAGGAAACTAACTGATGTTATACAGGTGATGTGTTAGTCAGTTGCTGGCACAAATGCAGTATTAATTGTGTTGTATATCGACACTGCTCTCAGATTTCTATTCCGTGCATGATCGTACCAGGCACCAGCAGAAGATCGCAGCGGCGGTCGTCCCCGTAGTACTTGAAACTAACCAAAGGGGAAAGATCATATGTGGCTGACGTTCTTGTGACATGTGAACATTCATTTATTTGTTATCATTGGATATATCTTAAAGTCAACTTATTACACAGTGCTTTTTTAAGTACATATGTTACCGCAGCGGATAACATCGCAGTGAGTTGTGCGCCCACTTAGGCCCTACAGAAGCAATTTACGGCTCTCAGTCTTAGCCAGTCCACCAGTTCAACAACTACGGGAAGTATGATCAATATGGTAAATGGCCGCAAAAAACAGATTCTTCGCTTCAGTAGTGAAGTTCATAACTGCGACTGGCTCCAGCTATTCGTTGTGCTCACCCCCTTCTGTAGGTGCAAGGCGTGGGACGGCGAAATGACACGGAAAATTCCTTTCGCCAATCCTCAGATTCATTCTCTTAATTTGGTCTGTCTGTGTGGGTGCTCCCTAGCCCTCGTTAAGGTAAATGTATAAGCGGAGCAGAGAAGACGGGAATCATTCTACTTACGATGCTGGCCAGAAATAGGAAAATTCACCGATATAATCGAATTTGACAATCGGAAAACTCTCATGGCCGGGAACTTGGAAATTAGCATCTCGGAAACGGAGAAGCTGGTCAGCAGTTCGCTCGTTACTGTCGTGAGCATCTATTAAAAATTGTTGAAGGACAGTGAAACCACGAGTAGGCGACAAGGTTTTGAACGTCCACGCATCATCACAGAACATGGAGGACGGAAACTTGTTCGCTTTGTCAAGTAGGATACGCGGTGATCAGGGGCAGGTCTGACGATAGTGTTCGGTGCTCGAGCAGGAAAAAATGTTTCGGAACATACTGTTCAGCGCACGTTGTTGGATATGGAACTCCGCAACGGAAGATCGCTACATTACCCCCTGTTCACCAAACGGCGTCATCAGTTACGATTGCAATGGACACGGGATCATCGAGACGTGCTGCCTGGTAGAAAGAATGCCATTTCTCGTAATACTAGATCGCTCGTCTGGATTCCCCATCATCCAGGTGAATGGCTGCTCGAAACATACACCGTGCCACGGCTGGTTGGGCAGTGTTACGCAATTGTTGACATTTACTTGAGTTTCCATGGGACTGTGGTAGTAACCGAAGGCACAGTGACAGTTGTAGACTATCGTACGTGAACGTTATCATGAAACACCACCACCCTTCATGCCTGATGGTTTCCCCTACGTCAATGACATCCTCCAGCAGGATAACTGTCAGTGCCACAACGTCAGAATCGTTCTAGAGTGGTCTGAGGATGGTGATAGTGAACACACGTTGATGTCTTCGCCAGTCTAGCATCCAAAACGCATAGAGGAATATTTCCCAACAACGTATCAAAGCTCTCTTTGTTCCTACGTCAAGATATTTGACTTCGGGCCTTACTGAAATCTCAGTCAGAGGTAATATACGAGGTGTGATAAGATATTTTATTAGAAACAACGCAATAAGCTTACATAGAATTAGACGTAATCTTGTTCAAAGTACTGTCCTTGGCTAGCAATGCACTTGTCCCAACGTTGAATCGACGACTGGAAACATTTCTGGAAGGCTATTTTCGAAAGGGCGTTCAGGAATTGTGTTAAAACAGTTTTCTTTACGCATAGTTTTAATTTTCGGGAAAAGCCAGAAGTTGCATGGTGCTAAATTTGGTTAGTAACTTTGATATGGACAGAAAGGGAACATTTTTTCTTGCCGCCGGCCGGAGTGGCCGAGCGGTTCTAGGCGCTACACTCTGGAACCGCGCGACCGCTACGATTGCAGGTTCGAATCCTGCCTCGGGCATGGATGTGTGTGATGTCCTTAGGTTAGTTAGGTTTAAGTAGTTCTAAGTTGTAGGGGACTGATGACCTCAGAAGTTAAGTCCCATAGTACTCAGAGCCATTTGAACCTTTTTTTTTCCTGCCGAAAAATCGCGAATTAAAAGCGACATATGGAACGTAGCGTTGTTGTGATGAAGAGGGAAGCCATTGGCCCATTTTTCTGGTCTCTTTCTTCGTACATCGTTTCGCAGACGTTGCAGTAAGCCCTTGTAAAATTCGGCATTTACAGTTGTTCTCCTTGAACAGAACTCTAATTGCACTATGCCCTCAAAATCGAAAAAAAAACAATGAACATGACTTTGATTCGATTTTGACTGGCGTGTCGTTTTAGGGAGAGGATGTTCACTGGTTTTGCACTGGGAACTCTGAATTTTCGTCTCAGAATCATTTCCGTAGACCTAAGTTTCATCTCCAGATACAACGCTGGACATGAAGTCTGGATCTGAATGAAGAGAATCCTTCAATTCGGTGCAAATGAACACAGGAAGTTCTTTCTGTTCATTACTCAAAAAGTTTGGGAACACATTTTGCACTCACTCATCTCATTTACGAATGATCGGTTATAACGCTTTGCACGGACCCGTGCGAACTGCTAAGTTCTTCGGTAAGCTCTCGAATACTTATTCGCCTACCACTTTTTGCACGTTTCTTCTGTTTTTGAGGTTAATGGATGTCCCTAACGTTGCTCGCCTTCTACTGATTCATTTCCGCTTTTAAATCGCTCATACCACTTCATACTTACAGCATTACGCCATATACCAATTATTGGCACTTTTTTGCAAATTGAAACAGAACTTAAATGTTGTTCGGAATCCTTGGTGCTCGACAGATGCGGTAAATACGCACATCCTCAATGCAGCATCTGTGGACGCTGACTGACAAGTCATAACGTGTTCTAACTCGACGCTGCCTGTCTCAACGGATCAGACTATCGGGAAAATTGTAGCAAATTGCAGCGTCAACACTTACTGCTAAAAAAACGCATTCACCATACTCTTTGAACTGTAAGCAACGCCATTTGTATGGTCTCCGTGTCTTTTCTGCGGCATAACATCAATTTCAAGCGCATGTATCGTTCTTAGTGTTTCCGTTTTCGCAGTTGTTAGCGTTTCATCGAAGTTTGCTGTCATCCCTGAAGAATACTGATAAAAATCGTACCTCTTCTAATTGTCTAAAGAAGAATTTAGGATCATTGTTTCGGGGCACGTGTGAAGTCCCAAGGTGGCATACGAAAGCGTTGGGAGCGGCGTTAATGAGAGTACCCACAATGCTCAAGCAACGGCCGCATCCCCATACGGACGTAGCGCTTCTTGCGGCTGGTGGAGTTATCGTCTGCAGAAGCATTAGAGTCGCCAGCTAACTGTATCTTGTCACGCCGTCCGTCTCCGTAACGGCCGCGTCAGCTCCCTATCCTTCCATCTCTGATACCTGACACGATAGCTGAGACCTCGCATAACAGTTAGTACTAAAATAGTCACAGAAAAAACTCTCACCGCATTGTGTCCAAAATTTTCACTAGCCTACAAACAGATGTAACACATAACTGATTCACGGTTGCAGAGAAACAAGGCATAGTTATTTAACGTCCCCTGCTCATTCTTCCAGCCACACGTGTTTTCTCTCTCTTCTAGTATTCTGGACGCACCTTCACATGGCAAGAGGTGGGGACACGCAATGCACCCATGGACATTGTCGGACATGATCGTTTCGGTGGTCCAGGTGTTATGGTGTAGAGGATATAAAGCTTCATTTGCGTACTGACCTCCAACGGCGAAACAAAATAAGGTATGTAAAATAATTGTCTACAGAGATTACAGCAGCCTCAGGAGTTGCAATTTCCGGCCAGACTGTGCACCGGGGATCACAGAAATCTGTATGTCGAACACACCAGAATGTATTCCCTCTCGGAGAAACCCAGAGACAGACACGTTTACTGTGCAATAATCAATATCGAGAACCTTGGAAGAAAGGAATAATGTACTCTTCACAGATGTCTACGGCTTTAGTTTGCACTATGACTCTTGGTTCACATTCGCAAATGTTCAGATGTGTGTGAATTTCTAAGGGACCAAACTGCTTGCTATGAACATCACGCACACCCATGCCCGAGGGAGGACTCGAACCTCCGGCGGAAGGGTCCGCGCACTCAGTGACATGGCGCCTCTAACCGCGCGGCCTTCACATTCGCCCGAAAGGGAAGTGCTAGCTGATACAACCAGAACATTGGGGATGGAGATTAGTTTGGGGCAATGGGAAGCCATCATATTAGACGAGCGTATGGAGCCTGTCATCTTTGCTGGAAGTTAGAGGTATATTGTTTAGGAGGTGTGGTACTACTGCCACATGTGGGAAATTCCAGAGCTACAAATGCCGGCCGCGGTGGCCTTGCGGTTCTAGGCGCTTCAGTCCGGAACCGTGCAACGGCTACGGTCGCAGGTTTGAATCCTGTCTCGGGCATGGATGTGTGTGATGTCCTTAGGTTAGTTCGGTTTAATTAGTTCTAAGTTCTAGGGGACTGATGACCACAGATGTTAAGTCCCATACTGCTCAGAGCCATTTGAACCACTTTTGGTACAAATGGCCTGGACGTCCTTTACATGGAACAGCTGTACCGGATAAATCAAAATATACATCTCATGGATTAGCCTGCTGGGCCTCTGGAAGTAGAACTGACATTTACAAAGGGGAAGAACTGTAGGTCGTTATCCGCTACCATTGATTCTGTCAGACTTTCACCCAGCTCTTCCTCATAGTTGGAACTGGTCTTCAGCCTCACATGGTTAGCCAGGCAGGTGCCTGTGCGGAGCTAGGAATAAACCCCGTTAATAATTTTGTCGTTTCTGGTTTTATTAATATATTAAAATTGTACTTTCGGGATGATGACTGGTACAATGTCATGTTTTAGGCGGGGTGTGAGGGCACTCCTAATCTATCTACCAGTTCCTATAACAAGTGGAACTCGAAAAAAGAGACTCCGTCCTGCGTAGCTTCGGAAGCATCGTCATTATCCTACTTACAGGCCTGAATCAAGCAGTTACATTCCATGTGAAATACACTCCTGGAAATTGAAATAAGAACACCGTGAATTCATTGTCCCAGGAAGGGGAAACTTTATTGACACATTCCTGGGGTCAGATACATCACATGATCACACTGACAGAACCACAGGCACATAGACACAGGCAACAGAGCATGCACAATGTCGGCACTAGTACAGTGTATATCCACCTTTCGCAGCAATGCAGGCTGCTATTCTCCCCTGGAGACGATCGTAGAGATGCTGGATGTAGTCCTGTGGAACGGCTTGCCATGACATTTCCACCTGGCGCCTCAGTTGGACCAGCGTTCGTGCTGGACGTGCAGACCGCGTGAGACGACGCTTCATCCAGTCCCAAACATGCTCAATGGGGGAAAGATCCGGAGATCTTGCTGGCCAGGGTAGTTGACTTACACCTTCTAGAGCACGTTGGGTGGCACGGGATACATGCGGACGTGCATTGTCCTGTTGGAACAGCAAGTTCCCTTGCCAGTCTAGGAATGGTAGAACGATGGGTTCGATGACGGTTTGGATGTACCGTGCACTATTCAGTGTCCCCTCGACGATCACCAGTGGTGTACGGCCAGTGTAGGAGATCGCTCCCCACACCATGATGCCGGGTGTTGGCCCTGTGTGCCTCGGTCGTATGCAGTCCTGATTGTGGCGCTCACCTACACGGCGCCAAACACACATACGACCATCATTGGCACCAAGGCAGAAGCGACTGTCATCGCTGAAGACGACACGTCTCCATTCGTCCCTCCATTCACGCCTGTCGCGACACCACTGGAGGCGGGCTGCACGATGTTGGGGCGTGAGCGTAAGACGGCCTAACGGTGTGCGGGACCGTAGCCCAGCTTCATGGAGACGGTTGCGAATGGTCCTCGCCGATACCCCAGGAGCAACAATGTCCCTAATTTGCTGGGAAGTGGCGGTGCGGTCCCCTACGGCACTGCGTAGGATCCTACGGTCTTGGCGTGCATCCGTGCGTCGCTGCGGTCCGGTCCCAGGTCGACGGGCACGTGCACCTTCCGCCGACCACTGGCGACAACATCGATGTACTGTGGAGACCTTACGCCCCACGTGTTGAGCAATTCGACTGTACGACCAACCGGCCTCCCGCATGCCCACTATACGCCCTCGCTCAAAGTCCGTCAACTGCACATACGGTTCACGTCCACGCTGTCGCGGCATGCTACCAGTGTTAAAGACTGCGATGGAGCTCCGTATGCCACGGCAAACTGGCTGACACTGACGGCGGCGGTGCACAAATGCTGCGCAGCTAGCGCCATTCGACGGCCAACACCGCGGTTCCAGGTGTGTCCGCTGTGCCGTGCGTGTGATCATTGCTTGTACAGCCCTCTCGCAGTATCCGGAGCAAGTATGGTGGGTCTGACACACCAGTGTCAATGTGTTCTTTTTTCCATTTCCAGGAGTGTACAATACCATTGTAGCACATTTTGTGTCAGTATGTATGTACTCGTGATACGAGATCCAAGAAAGCAACAGTGCCAAATAAATACCAGCAGGCACCAACATACAACCGCCTCATCAGCTAACATAATAACCCTGAATTTAGCAATGAAACAGTCTCAAATGAGGACTAACTCAAAACAGTGGGCAAATACCGACTCACGCCCGAAAAAGTAACTAGCACAGTCTACCTTCTCACCTAACGACTTTATAAGTGACTTTATACACAGATAACGATAGGTACTATAACATTAATATAGTATTTGACAGGGCAACTACTTGCTAGGTACCGAGCGAGGTGGCGCAGTGGTTAGCACACTGGACTCGCATTCGGGAGGACGACGGTTCAATCCCGTCTCCGGCCATCCTGATTTAGGTTTTCCGTGATTTCCCTAAATCGTTTCAGGCAAATGCCGGGATGGTTCCTTTGAAAGGGCACGGCCGATTTCCCTCCCAATCCTTCCCTAACCCGAGCTTTCGCTCCGTCTCTAATGACCTCGTTGTCGACGGGACGTTAAACACTAACCACCACCACCACCACTTGCTAGGTTATAATGCTGTGTACTCCTGAGTGAAAATAACGCAAGACTCGAAATTAGCCTGTAGCAATTATTTAGATTAGTAATTGACACATATGAGCGCAGAAATGTTTTCAAACAGTTTTGGTGATCTCATATGTCTCTCACCATTTAACCATTTACGAAATTAAATTGTGATGATGAGAAACTTCTCCAAGTACTACAATGCGGCTAAACATATTGATGATAATGGTTATGATAACGATAATAATGATCATGAAGATGGATTATTTTGCCATATTAACTAAATCTTCCATTGCTTCTTGGTAGAATAATTTCATAATTATAAATAAAAAGGACAATATTGTGTATATTCTACAGTATTAATTTATTTTGTTAATCGATTTTTGGCTTACTAGGCCATCACCAGACCTCAGGTGACCATCGTCGTCAAAGGGGGTACAATCTTCAAGAGCAATATTTTATACGTCAAGAGTTAAGTGCTCATACAGAGTAAATGATATCTTTGATAGTGCAGTGGTAATACAATTGAAATTGTTAAACGGCAAATAAATACACACATCAAAAAAGTTTTGCATCACCACGCTTCCCAGAACTCCTGAAGACAGAACTTGACTGTGGATATTGTATCACAGACACAGTCCCTTTGACTGCTCAGAGATGTCATTAAACCCATCCAAAGATGTAAACAACCATGTGTGAGCAGCGCCTATTAGACGGAGGGGGTCCGACAGCCGATCAGTTCTAGTCATTCCACCAGGAAGGAGATACACGGCTCATGTTGTCTGTAGTTCAACCATACCTAGACGGTCAATATCGCGGTTCGATCGCGTCCGCATTGTTACTTTGTGCCAGGAAAGGCTCTCAACAATTGAAGTGTCCAGGCATCTCGGAGTGAACCAAAGCGATGTTGTTCGGGCATGGAACAGATACAGAGAGACAAGGAACAGTCAATGGCACGCCTCGCTCAGGCCGCCCAAGGGCTACTACAACAGTGGATGACCGCTACCTGCGGATTACGCTCGGAAGAACCCTGACATCAACGCCACCATGTTGAATAATGCTATTCGTGCAGCCACAGGACGTCGTGTTACGACTCAAACTGTGCGCAATAGGCTACATGACGCGCAACTTCACTCCCGATGTCCATGGCGAGGTTCATCTTTGCAACCACGACACCATGCTGCGCGATACAGATGGGCTAAACAACATGCCGAATGGACCGCTCAGGATTGGCATCACGTTCTCTTCACCGATGAGTGTCGCATATGCCTTCAACCAGACAATCATCGGAGACGTGTTTGGAGGCAACCCGGTCAGGCTGAACGCCTTAGACAAACTGTCCAGCGAGTGCAGCAAGGTGGAGGTTCCCTGCTGTTTAGCGGTGGCATTATGTGGGACCGACGTACACCGCTGGTGGTCATGGAAGGTGCCGTAACGCCTGTGCGATGCGTGAATGCCATCCTCTGATCGATAGTGCAACCATATGGGCAACATGTCGGCGAGGCATTCGTCTTCATGGACGACAATTCGCGCCCCCATCGGGCACATCTTGTAAATGACTTCCTTCAGGGTAACGACATCACTCGACTAGAGCGGCCAGCATTGTCTCCAGACATGAACCGTATCGAACATGTTGGGATAGATTGAAAAGGGCTGTTTATGGACGAAGTGACCCACCAACCACTCTGAGGGATCTACGCCGAATAGCCATTGAGGAGCGGGACACTCTGGACCGACAGTGCCTTGATGAACTTGTGGATAGTATGCATCAATGCAAGAGGACGTGCTACTGGGTATCAGAGGTATCGGTGTGTGCAGCAGACTGGACCACCACCTCTGAAGGTCTCGCTGTATTGTGGTACAACATTCAATGTGTGGTTTTCATGAGCAATAAGAAGGGCGAAAATGATGTTTATGTTGATCTCTATTCCAATTTTCTGCACAGGTTCCGGAACTCTTGGAACCGAGGAGATGCAAAACTTTTTTTGATTTGCGTGAAAAGGGAACAAAAAAGAAACCCGTTAAATATAAACAGGAAAAAATAGCACCTGTTGTGACTTGGCAAGACAGCCAAGCCACTATGAGGTAGCCGAAAGGCACGCGTTTAAGCTCACGCAGGCTGGAGAGGTCTGGAACAGTTAAAGGAGTTGAGTCTAGTAAAAAAAGTACGTAGCTTCTGGAATACTTAACTTTAATCCATAATTGATAAACATCGGTCTGACGGTACATGCATCACAAGATAAATAGCAAATGATAATGGCGCCTTGCTAGGTCGCAGCAAATGACGTAGCTGAAGGCTATGCTAACTATCGTCTCGGCAAATGAGAGCGTAATTTGTCAGTGAACCATCGCTAGCAAAGTCGGCTGTACAACTGGGGCGAGTGCTAGGAAGTGTCTCTAGACCTGCCGTGTGGCGGCGCTCGGTCTGCAATCACTGATAGTGGCGACACGCGGGTCCGACGTATACTAACGGACCGCGGCCGATTTAAAGGCTACCACCTAGCAAGTGTGGTGTCTGGCGGTGACACCACAGCACCCATAACACAGTTCAAACAATCGAAATAAAATAAAATTAGTGTATGACGAGAGTACTGTCGAATACATTGAAGTGGTATTATTTATGGAAGTTGATGCAGAAACAGAATAAAAGACAAAACTGACATTTGTAGTTATAGAATATATGGATTACATCGGCAAACGTAATTAAATAATTGAATACAAGATAAAAGGAGGAATAGAATAGAGCAGACAATGTAGGAAGCGATGTAAAATTGCGAATATTTGGTGAAGTTTAAGAGAGAGGAAATATCGAACATATGAAATAAGAACTGTGGGCCACATGTTTATTGCTTTCCAGAGTTTTCAACAAATTACGTTTTTGTTCTTTGTTTGCTCAGTGGGGGACATGGTGCTGTGGCTGGTAGCTGCTGCCAACACTCAGTACATGCTCAGCAAGTGAGGAGCCACAATTATGCAACACAGTGATGCCTTTTTACTCTCAGCTCTCAGTAACACACAAATGTGCAGCTTTCCACTCATTGGTGCACCGCTCTTATCTCTTTCTATGTCCAATGAGATTTCAAAGCAGACTTAGACACGATACAATTTATTTCCTTAACCAATGGCTATAACTCTGTCTTAATGGACCACATGTTGCATAGGAAACCGAAATTGAAAATTATAGCCCTCCTCTATGCTTCCGCTGCTGTTCCTTCCAATGTTTGCAGGAAGTGGTCCACAATCCCATACCTAAGACAGGTATCACAGAGTGTAGCCATAACACTCAAATTCAATAACTACTGGATTTCCTCCTATTAGAGGCAGACCACAGCCCGGTGCATTTTTATCAGTCAAACTAAGACCCAAAAATGAGTCAACAGTGGCATATACAAAATTACTTGTCCTGATTGTGATAAGTTCTGTATTGGCCAGTCAGGCAGAAGCACAGTAACTCGCTAGATTGATCATGAACGCAGCTAATGGTTATAGAATTATGACTCCGTGTTTGCTGAGAATGTACTGAATGAGTGTCACAGATACAAAGGGACTTCAAAAATTGAGTTACGAATGATTATGGTAATCCAAGTAACTTTTTGTGGAATGATGCACTACACTTCAAAGTGACTCAGATACATGACTGTTTTTCGCCAAGTCTGTGTAAAGAACGGTCGGAATTTTCTACCAATCCTTCAAATCCTCGACGATAGAAATCGGCCCCTTGATCACGGAGCAGTTCGAGAACTGCTGTGTGAACGTCCTCATCGGTCTGTGATTGCTATGAATCAGTTCCTCAACTGTCTGGTGATTGTCGTCTGTGGTCGATGTAGACGGCCTTCTTTCTCAGTTAGCATTGCAAAGACAAGATTACGCTAACTACAGCACGCATGGAGGCATTTAAGCACTCATTCTTCCTGCGCTCCATTCTCGAATGGAGTGGTGAAAAGCCATAAATACAGTTACAATGGGACGTACCCTCTGCCACGCACTTCACAGTGGTTTGCAGAGTATGGATGTAGATGTAAACAACTTAACCTGTTGAAAACTCTGAAATCAATAAACATCTGGCGCACAGTCCTGATTCATATTAAATGACCAAACACAGCTCAATAATTTCTCTTTTCCAAACTTCACTTAATCCTCATAGTTTTCTGTATATTCCATTCTGTTCCTCCTTTTATCTTCTATTTGTTTATTTAATTCAGTTTGTCTGTGTTCTCCTACACTCTGTTGATACAAATGCCAATTGTATCTTTTACCTTGTTCCTATGCCACCTTCCGTATGTAATAGCGCTTCAACCTATTCTTCAGTACTCTTATCGCATACTACTTTTGTGTTATTCGGATTGTTAATTTAATTTAAATTACGTTACAAGCGCTGTTTTTCATGTTAATAGCTAAGGTGTTGCTCGTTTGTTTCCTTCATATTTATTTATCGCTTAACTTTAACATTTTTAATTGCGTTGGCTCTGCAATATCAAACATGCCACTTACTCTGTATTAGTACGTCATTCTCGATGTGTAACATCTTTTGCAATATTGTTCTTGAATTCTGCTCCCTCTTTGACAATGATAATCAATTGAAGTCTGATGATTGCTTCGTAAGCCGAAAACCGGTTAAGAATAAATTAATAATCTAGAATATACATAATATTGCGCTTTTCATATACGTTTCCAGAGTATCCAGGTAGCTATAGGTGTAGATGTAGGCCAGGCTTGTACAAAGTCCTTATAAATATTGAACAGACGAGTTCTTTCTGTCCTTTATATTTTAATATACCGAATGCTTTGAGGGGCGGTGCTTCCCGAACTCTAAGGTATGGGGGCCAGATGAGCTTATCATCGAGACGGAGGCCCAAAAACAATATTTAAAAATTAAAGTGGTGTATTTCATTCTAGTGTCTGAAATGTAGTGAACGCGACTTAAATGAACACATAGAGAGATCTGGAAAAATAATTTGAAGTTTTTTCCTTCTACTCGTCTAGCCAATACCGTGATTTGCAAGTAGCGTACATTTTTTGAGAGATTTGAGGAAAGAGCAGAAAACCACAAAATTGGCTGAAAACTAGGAGTAGTGAACCGGGCTCCGACGTTCTACCATTTACAGGTACTGAAAGGAAAGTTTATACTTGAAACACTATTTCGAGAGTCTGATAGGACATCGCAAACTCGGTATCTAAAATTACACGAGGAGATGAAGGACTGAAAAAATAGAAATATTTCAACGAATCTGTGGAGCTCTCAGAGGATATTATTCCTCCAGATACCATCGGAGGCCTTATGACAGTTGAATAAAACATCTGTTGGGTGGTGACTGCCAAGCAAAGTCTGTTGTTTACTCATATCCTGTAGGATAAGGTTGTCAAAGATGGCATCTCCTGAATCAACAGTGAAAGCAACTACGGATCCTAAGACCCAGAGACGACAATGGTTGAACATCCTCCACGAAGTCTTTCCCAAAGAAAACAACTCTACTATAGGAATGCGGCCATTTGTAGCCCTTCTCGCGTTATAGGGTGGCAGTTAAAATAGCTTCTTCCTATGAATTAAGGAAGACTTCTGCAGGGTTTACCACAATGCGCTGCTACATGCTGTCATGAAATTTATCGTGACTTGATAATGCGTCACGTACTGCACACAAGACCAGATGTAACACCAACACAGAGTAAGGTAGATTGTAAATTACACCCCTGGTAGAACTGAGATCCCCACCGATCCTTTAAAATGGTCAACATCGTCTGGCTAATGTCTCCTTTGCTGCTTTGGAGGAACCCATCTCTGCTTACAACATTAACAGCACCTAGTACCCTGGCTTTACATCTTCCTGATGGTTTCTAATACCGTCCAACATTTAGTGTAGCATTTACGGAATTCATAAATTACTGCCATGACCTGTTCTTATAATTGGAAGAATTTGACCTTTGCTGTCCGAAAGACTGTACGGTTCTCTGTAGACAGACAACATTTGGAACTGAACAGAACCAGACACAATCTCACAACTACAAAGTGGCATTCTTCACTTCCCAGGAACATGCCTTGTGGAGGAAGATTTGGAACACATACAGCAGTGACTTGCTGAATCGTGTTCGTGACGCTATCCAACAAATCCTGGACACTGGCTCGAGCTTCATATACAGCCAGTTGGTCGTACAGCACCGTTTAACCCTGCTGAGCTTCCATTCCGACTACTCCATCTGTCAGATATATCCTGATCGGGAAGTAGTGACCGAAGTTCAACCTTACAGTGAGCAATGTCGGCGAGGGCATGAAAGCGTACCCAGAGAAGGAGCTAAGTCTTCGTTATGGTAGGCCTACAGATAAAAGGAACACACTTCTGCCTTATTTGCCAACTGGACACTAACAGCAACTGATTATGGTTGCAAGATTTTGGGGAGGGATGGAGGTAAAGAGTGGTATGTCTTGTTAACAAATATGACAGCTTAACCTGGCTATCTTTCTTCACTGAGATCATCCTGTCTGTGGTAAATGGCTGTCAGGTAATTATGAAATGCCTTTTTTGCAATCATAGGCATGAAGATTTACCTTGGGCTATCAGTTTGATTTCCTTCACATGTGCCCTGAACCAGTATATGTTGGCTTCTAATTATACTTTAGAATGAAGAGTAATTTTCTTGAGACACTTTCATTTTTAAAATGACGAAAGATAAATGATATTTAGTTTTTGTAGTCGTTTTTATTAAACTACGAACAAATGATTCTGTGAGATAATTGGTACTGTTTATTTCTCACAACACGCTTTTCGTGGAATGAGAAGCAATTCTCACTGATTCGGTAGTGAACCTGCAACTACTTCTCAGAATGAAAGCTAACTGTCCACATTGAGGATGTACTCTTGTTTCAAAACATACTTCCTATGCACCGCTTCTCTTTCTAGCGACACTTGCTTCACCCACACCTTTTACCCCATTTAATATAATTTCCTGTGGCTAAACGGCTGGTGCAAGTCTTTCAATTGGACGCAACTTCAGCGACTTGCGTGCCCCTAACGTACCTCAGTTATACAACAGGGGAAAGCGCACTTACATTTTACCTTGGAATCCGAAGCACGTGTCAGTTCTGGTGATTCATTACATCGTTAAGGCTATGTGAAAATGCAGACTGAAAAATTCGTGATCTCATCGGTGTTCGATCCCATAACCTCTCTGTTTCCAATCGTGCGCTTTACCAGTTGATCACCATGTCCAACAATCAACTGACTTAAAATGTGTGCGTTACATTTAGGCTCACTGTTTGTACCTCACTTGATTGCCGGACTCCTTACTTCTAGACAAACAGAAACTGGAAGACTTCAGGCTGCCAATGCTCTGTGTTACGGCGTTAAGTCAAGCGCCGGCACGACAGTGGAAAAGAGAAAGCAGAGAAGGCTGTGAAGAAGTCAGCCAATTGCCCGCTGACCGACCGCTCTCCAGGACGAAAACGCGACATCAACGGCATCCAGGCGAAGAGAACATAAGCGCCGCGGCATCAAGATTTGGCAGTTCAAGACCAGCATACTGAAGAATATTGCTTGTTTATCTGTCGTCTTTTGCCTGCGACACATCTGTTTAACACGAAGTTAAGTATTGTAATCATTTCCTTTTGTAACAAAAGTCATTAATACGATTTGATTGAATTGTTGTCTAGCGATCCGAGAAAGCAGATTTCCTAGGCACTCCATACTTGACGAGTAGGCAGGATACAACACTTTGTGTCTGAGCACTGCCACTAATAATAATAACAATAATAATAATACCCGTGGAGGCCCGGGAAAGGAATAGGCCTCCGGTATGTTCTGCCAGTCGTAAAAGGCGACGAAAAGAACAAACCACTAATAGGGCTAACCCCCCTTTTAGTGTGATTAGTTGGTTCAGGACAGAACTAATGAAGCCTCGGACAGGCGCTGTCATGGTCGGGGACGACGCTTGAACCCTATGCCCGGCCACAATGGTAACGACACTGCTAGCCACACGGAAAATGATTTAAATCCAAATAGAGGTGTTTTGCAGGATATGCTTCCTGCAACCACTCCAGAAGGAGAACAAAGACAGAGGATGAGATGGTCAGATTAAGTTAACCGACACCTCATGTTCTGTTATTACCAAGCAACAAACTTAGGAACAAACACAACTGGATACAGATCACAAGTATACACAACATTTATTACCAGATACCCAGAGTTAAAATTTTTAACAGAACAACGACTAGCTGATCAAATCCGTCTAATAACCAAAAATAACAGGATACCCCAGTCAGAATTAGAAAACATCAAACAACAAGTACAACAAATACTAGAACAAAATAATGTGCAATAAGAAGAAAATACAGTAATGGACTCAAACATCCCAGAGCAAACAAACAAAGAACAACACGCATCAATTAAACAATCAGAGGAAAACGAAATCTTAAGACAGCCACCAGAACAAGCACAAATAGAACACGAAGTGACACACATTAGATATAGAAGAAAAATTTCAGCTGACATATATAGAATACAAAGACACAAATTCAGACATTAGACCATTCTTGCATAGACCACCAAATAACCCACAAGTCGAAACAACAATAACAACTATCAACACAATCATACACAACAAAATAAATGAAAATACAACAACGGAAGAGTTACAACTACTGATTTATATAGGACACTCACTACACTAAATATACACACTAGGCAGAGATCAGAACCAACGAACACACAGAAGAAACCCACAAAACCAGCATGGCGACACAGGCTACAGATCAGAATAGAAAAACTGAGAAAAGACATCAGACAGCTAACACAATTTATAAGAAATGAAATATCAGACAACAAACGAAAAAGGTTAGGTAAAATCTCACAACAAGAAGCGAGAGAGCAATTAGATGAAAAGAAGCAGAAATTACAAGCATTGGCCAAACGACTTAGAAGATACAAAAAAAGTGAAAATAGAAGGAAACAAAACCAAACATTCAACACAAACCAAAAGAAATTGTACCAGACAATAGATAACACACACATTAAAATAGACAATCCACCAAACATAACAGACATGGAACACTTCTGGAGCAACATGTGGTCAAACCCAGTACAACACAACAGGCATGCACGGTGGATACAAGCAGAAACAGGTACATACAAGATAATACCACAAATGCCTGAAGTGATAATTTTGCAACATGAAGTCTCCCAAGCAATTAATTCTACTCACAATTGGAAAGCCCCTGGAAAAGATAAAATAGCAAATTTCTGGCTAAAGAAGTTCACCTCAACACATTCACATCTAACTAAATTACACTGTTCGACATGGGTTCTATTTCTGATATCAAAGTATGTGCTTCTAGACCATTTTACCATGGGAAATTCAAATATGTAAACAAAATATCATTGTCAGGGATACTTTTTATGTAATATGTATATATATATGTATATTCACAATTCATGGCAAACACAGAGACGTTATAGAGAAATACAGGTATGTTACCGCATCCTGTAGTGATAGAACGTGATAATTTCTTGTGCAACAGCAGGTGGGAAGAATCAGACATCATTAGGTTATCCCCCGCCACACCTATGTCATTAAGACCACCTGAAATATCTCATTAACTCGAACGGCGACAGCCGGTCGCTGCCTCGGCAGTAAAGCTTCACGCCTCCTAGGGGCAGGTGCATCGAGTTTACAACAGTGGTGTTAGCTGCAATTTGTGTCAGTCTTAACGAGTGGATGTTTTGGCTGACAAGTAACTGTCTGTCATATTTCCGAGCACGATTGAATTTTATAGTTCCTGTGTGTAAATTTATTGAGCCTGGTGCTGAAGGTAAAACGACTGCTTGTCTTTACACATCAGCATTCCTCTGGTTCCCTACTATTAATTTGATACAGGTGTATTACCAAAGTGGTATTTTTAAATTTGCAGGAATGCCACGTCGTCGTGGATGTCAATATAAGCCGGACAACTTCTGCTACATCTGTGGGAAGTTCACTTTTGCCAGAAATAGGAAGAAAATTTCTTCAGTCATAAAGAAAGCATACAAACATTACTTTGGAGTAGAGGTAGAAGACCAAGATCAAGAATGGGCACCACATTTCTGTTGTGCTACATGTTACTGCAAACTAATTGAGTGGTGGAAAAGTAAAGAGAATATGGTGTTGTTTGCCATTCCCATGGTGTGGAGGGAGCCTAAGGACCATGTTACTGTTTGTTATTTCTGTCTAACAAAAATTCAGGGTTTTACAAACAAAAATTCGAAGAGGCACATTGTTTACCCAGATCTGCCTTCAGCGAGAATGCCAGTGCAGCATTCTGACAACCTTCCAGTACCTTCAAGAGCTTGAGGTCAAATTCCGTGACAGTGAAATAAGTAGTACTGAAGAAATCACAGATGATGATTCTTTATATCACTGCACAAGTGAGTCATTGCCACATTTTTAACACAGGCAGATTTAAATGATTTAGTACATGATCTAGGACTAAGTAAACGAAAGGCACAGCTGCTTGGTTCAAGATTACAAGAGTATAAGCTACTGCACCAAAGTACTAAAATCAGTGTGTTCAGGCACAGAGAACATGCCTTCTTTCTTATTTTTCAACTGACGAAGCACTGACATTTTGCAATGACGTTGCTGGCCTGATGAAAATGCTGAACTTATATTTCACAGGAGTGGAGACTCTTCATAGATGCATCGAAAACAAGTCTGAAGGGTGTTTTGCTCCATAACGGAAATAAAATACCCTCTGTTCCAGTAGCTTACGCTAGTTTGACAAAAGAGAATTACGAATTCGTACAAAGGATGCTAAATTCATTAAAATACAATGAACACAAATGGACAATATGTGCAGATTTCAAGGTAATTGCTATGGTACTGGGAATGCAACAAGGCTACACAAAGTATGCCTGTTTTCTTTGCGAGTGGGATAGTCGAGACCAAAATTCTCTCTACGTAAAAAAGAAATGGCCTAGGCGAAGATGGAAAGTTGGCGAAAAGAATGTACAACGTAAAAGTCTGGTAGCTCCTGAATATATACTACTTCCGTCGCTTCACATCAAACTTGGCCTGATGAAACAATTCGTGAAGGCCATGGATCCAACAGGCTGTGGGTTTGCATATCTAGCTACCAAATTCCCCCGCCTTTCAGCTGCAAAAATAAAGGAAGGTGTATTTGTGGGCCCACAAATCAGGGAGCTGCAGGAAGATGCAAATTTTGAAGCATGTTTAACTGATAAAGAAAAAACTGCATGGGACTGTTTGAAGATGGTGTCGGAAAACTTCCTAGGAAGAAGAAGAGCTACTAACTACAAAGCAATGGTGAAGGATATGATCAAAGCATATCAGGATTTTGGGTGCAATATGTCTTTGAAAGTACATATGATGGACTCTCATCTGGACTACATCACAGAGAGTTGTAGTGACGTATCAGATGAACATGGGGAAAGATTCCATAAAGACATTTCTACCATAGAAAGGTGCTATGAAGGGAAGTGGGTACCTTCTATGTTAGCAGATTATTGCTGGAATATCATTCGAGAGAAGAAAGATTCACAATACAAAAGAAAAAAGTGATGCGCATTACAAGGCAGTGGCTCATTGTTTGTCAATTTTCTGTAATTTCTCATGTCAAATAAATGCTTCAAAGTGTATACACAAAGGTTACTGTGTTATATGTTAGATCCCACCCTCCATTAATGTGATGAACTTATAACATCAGAAAGGTGTGCATTTGTTCGTCGAATTTCACCTCACGTTTGCTGCACTATATCAGAAACTGAAAAGAGAAATAAAATTGCGATTACTCATAAACTATCCCTGACAGAAAAAAACCAAAAACAGTTTTCAATTCAGCACTCAAAATACAACTAGGATCACAATATTTTTTATCAGAAATAGAAAAAAAGGTTTTTTTTGTAGAACAGTGTTATTTAACAGTTACATTGCAGACCCATGCACATTCCCTGATACACTTACACATGGAATAACTTATCTGAAACCTAAAGATCAAGCAGACACAGCAAACCCAGCTAAATATCGCCCCATAACATGCCTAACAACAATATACAAAATATTAACTTCAGTCATTACACAGAAATTAATGACACATACAACACAGAACAAAATTATAAATGAAGAACAAAAAGGCTGTTGCAAAGGAGCACGAGTATGTAAAGAGCAACTGATAATAGATGCAGTGGTGACATACCAAGCTAAAACTAAACAAAGGTCGCTACACTACGCATACATTGATTACCGGAAAGCTTTTGATAGTGTACCCCACTCATGGTTACTACAAATATTGGAAATATACAAAGTAGATTCTAAATTGATACAGTTCCTAAACATAGTAATGAAAAATTGGAAAACCACACTTAATATCCAAACAAATTCAAATACTATCACATCACAGCCAATACAGATTAAGCGTGGAATATACCAAGGAGACTCATTAAGTCCTTTCTGGTTCTGCCTTGCTCTGAACCCACTATCCAACATGCTAATTAATACAAATTATGGATACAATATTACTGGAACATACCAACACAAAATCACACATTTGCTATACATAGATGATCTAAAACTACTGGCAGCAACAAATCAACAACTCAACCAATTACTAAAGATAACAGAAGTATTCAGCAATGATATAAATATGCCTTTTGGAATAGACAAATGTAAGAAAAATAGCATAGTAAAGGGAAAACACACTAAACAAGAAGATTACATATTGGATAACCACAGCGACTGCATAGAAGCGATGGAAAAAACAGATGCCTATAAATATCTAGGATACAGACAAAAAATAGGAATAGATAATACAAATATTAAAGAAGAACTAAAAGAAAAATATAGACAAAGACTAACAAAAATACTGAAAACAGAATTGACAGCAAGAAGCAAGACAAAAGCTATAAATACTTATGCTATACCAATATTGACCCACTCATTTGCAGTAGTGAAATGGAGTAACACAGACCTAGAAGCACTCAATACACTTACACGATCACAATGCCACAAATATAGAATACATCACATACATTCAGCAAGAGAAACATTCACATTAAGCGGAAAGGAAGGAGGAAGGGGATTTATCGACATAAAAAACCTACATTATGGACAGGTAGACAATTTAAGAAAATTCTTTATAGAACGAGAAGAAACTAGCAAAATACACAAAGCAATCACTCATATAAATACATCGGCTACACCACTACAATTTCATAACCACCTCTATAACCCTTTAGATCACGTAACATCAACAGATACGAAGAAAGTAAATTGGAAAAAGAAAACACTACATGGCAAGCACCCGTATCATCTAACACAGCCACACATAGATCAAGACGCATCCAACACATGGCTAAGAAAAGGCAATATATACAGTGAGACAGAAGGATTCATGATTGCAATACAGGATCAAACAATAAACACCAGATATTACAGCAAGCATATTATTAAAGATCCCAATACCACAACAGATAAATGCAGACTTTGCAAACAACAAATAGAAACAGTAGATCACATCACAAGCGGATGTACAATACTAGCAAATACAGAATACCCCAGAAGACATGACAATGTAGCAAAAATAATACATCAACAACTTGCCATTCAACATAAACTAATAAAACAACACGTTCCCACATACAAGTATGCACCACAAAATGTACTGGAGAATGATGAATACAATTTATACTGGAACAGAACCATTATAACAGATAAAACAACACCACATAACAAACCTGACATCATACTCACCAATAAAAAGAAGAAATTAACACAACTAATCGAAATATCCATACCCAATATAACAAATATACAGAAGAAAACAGGAGAAAAAATTGAAAAATACATCCAACTGGCTGAGGAAGTCAAGGACATGTGGCATCAGGATAAAGTTGACATTATACCGATTATACTATCAACTACAGGAGTCATACCACACAATATCCACCAGTACATCGACGCAATACAGCTACATCCAAACTTATATATACAACTACAGAAATCTGTAATCATTGATACTTGTTCAATTATCCGAAAGTTCCTAAATGCAATGTAACATATACCGTACAGTTAAAAGGAAGTCACGCGTGATCAAGATCCGCGTCACTTTCCATTTTTAACCAGACATAACGTCTGAGAAAGAAAAGAAGTAATAATAATACAGTTTAGGCTCTACAGCAGTGTAATAACTATATAGATAATGATGCGTTTTGCTGTCAAAAAGTTCGTTTATTGCTGCGAAGTGAAGAATGAGGCAATTTATAGCCTGTTGCTGGAACTGCCTACAACTCAAAAATGTTCAAATGTGTGTGGAATCTTATGGGACTTAACTGCTAAGGTCATCAGTCTCTAAGCTTACACACTACTTAACCTAAATTATGCTAAGAACAAACACACTCACCCATGCCCGAGAGAGGACTCGAACCTCTGCCGGGAGCAGCCGCACAGTCCATGACTGCAGCGCCTAAGACCGCTCGGCTAATCCAGCGCGGCACCTACAACTCGGAGAACGCATTTTTTTGTGAAATATTTGAGCATATGTGATGTATAACTATGTCTCAGTTTTACTGTTATAGGCGCATTGTACAAAGTTCAAAAAAATGGTTCAAATGGCTCTGAGCACTATGGGACTTAACATCTGTGGTCATCAGTCCCCTAGAACTTAGAACTAATTGAACCTAACTAACCTAAGGACATCACGCACATCCATGCCCGAGGCAAGATTCTAACCTGCGACCGTAGCAGTCGCGCGGCTCCGAACTGAGCGCCTAGAACCGCGAGACCACCGCGGCCGGCCATTGTACAAAGTGCAAGTATGTGTGTATTGGGTGGACCTTGTGAGGAAGATGATGTTTATACATTTGTTTCAGTAGCTGTAACTCCCACCATATTGTGTCAGGTGTTTTGCCAGCATTTAAAAAGTATGTAATTATTGGTAACGTAAGCAATCAGTATTAAAGTTTTTCGAAATAATGATAATAGTAATGGACTTTTAAGAATAATTTACTTTTATGACCGAAGTACAACTTTTTACCTCTCAGGGAATTACATTTTAGTCCTCACGGGGTTGGAAAACACTGGAATAAACTGTCCCACGCGTAGGTTGTCGTTAATACAACACAAACGGCAGCGTAGGAGTGCTGCCGTGGGCAGGAAGCATGGACCGCCGATGAATGGCGTCGCATTGTGTTTAGTGATGAATCGCGGTTCTGCACTACCTCGGATGACCACCGTCAAGGAATATGGCGGCGACCTGGGCAAATGTCTCAGACTTCCAAACGTTTCGGAGAGGCACAGCAGTGTTATTCCTGATGTCATGGTATGGGGAGCCATTGGGTAGGACTTCAGGTGACGGCTGGTAGTAATTGAGGGAATTCTGACACACAACGGTACGTTGCACCTGTTCCCAGGTTCGATTTTCGGCACACAGTTATAATCTGTCAGGAAGTTCCACGCTAATGTTCCTTGGCAGAGAAAAGCAGTTTTTCCTAGTGTAACTTATCAGTCCGGATAGAATATCTTCAAAATTAGACCATGGCTTTTCTTACTATCAGGTCACCCAGCATACAGTCACTCTTTCTTATTTGTGTCTTTCTCAACCTCTGTAATCTATTGCAGTTAGTACCGAAGATGTTACATTTTTAGGCTAACCAGTACACTTTCGCAATTTAGACTGTCATATGATGGCATTAATTTCAAATTATAATCAAAGGAATAATATTTTACTACAAGAGAATGTTGAGCGGAAGAGTTGGCAACACAAATTAAGAAGTAGGCAATGATGAAAGAAAGGCAAATTTTTACGCAGATTATGGCTTAGCTGCACAGCCCGCAATTTCGAGAGACAGTGTAGTTGGTTCCCTCCAATAAATAGCGTCGAACGGCGTGCCTTATTTTGAGACGCTTGCGTCAGAAACCACACGTGAAGAAGCTGGCCACCTACGTAATGACTGTTGTTATAACCAATGGGCGGTACGCTACTTCTGGGAAGGAAAGATACTGGCATGTACACCATCCGTCCAAAAAGTTCAGAGACTACTTTAAATCCTGGCAAACGAGCAACATAAGAGCAGCAAATACGGTGGCAGCTTGTACCAACAACGGAAGTGCAATCGATCAGTCATTCGCGAGCAGGCAGTGTAGTAGACTTGCGGCCGAAGTGTATCAACGTTGTTGTGTCACAAAACGCAATGGACCAGCCAGCATCTCTGAATCAAGCGTTCGAGACATTACTCAGAGTCTTTTTAAGAATATAAAAGTGTGTGCAAAGTTTTTCCCGCGCACCTTGACTCCCGAACGCGTGGACGTCAGCTGCGACTTGATTAAAATGCGAAACACGGAAATTTGTTTACTGTAAAACAAATCATCACGAGTGACAAGTCTTAGTGTTATCAATACGAACAGACCACAAAATGAAAAAGTGCAGAAATTCATGTGAAGAGTCATCACATTGACGACATAACCAACATTCAAGCCAATGTGGCGCGCGAGTTGAACAACATCCTAAAGAAAGACATTTCAGACAGTGAATGTTCTGTGTGTTGTACTCAATTTGAGAGAAACTACGTACAACACATGAAGTCTTAAAATCACCATCTTAACGTTTGTCACTTTTTTGTGAACCCAGTCTCGAAAATTTTTGGACTAGGGTGTATGTCGTAATGACCATATAGACGCCAGCTAAGGATACAGTACAACTAAGCGATGTTTCCAAACAGCAGCTCCCTGTGCGACGTGTATGCCACTGAGCATGTATACAGTGTCGTCACCACAGCTTGCGGCTAAAGTGGTGGATAGATTTATAGCTGAGATACCTAGAAAGTGCCTTTGTTCAACGCACTGCGACGTTAACGAACCTCAGCACAGCGATGTCCTCACAGCGGCCTCTACTAGGGGCACTCTTCGATTACGGACGCTTATGCTGCGGATCAGCATCAGACAGCTGATACAAAGCCTTGCGTATAGTTACTGGGGTGTTCGTGTCAACACCAACCAACGCATTGCTGGTTGACGCGAATGAACCACAGTTCAAGTGGCGACGAATATTCCTCTGCAAAAAATTCCTCCTGCGACTCTATATCGACGAATATGAGCGACTTCAGGAAAAGATTAGGGAATTAACATCTTACTGCATGTGATGAAGATACTGGATAAATAAGTAACTTCCATCCATCGCGGCTGAATACATGGAGATGCAGACATTAAAGCACCAGGTGTGGAAAACTCTTCTACCGCATTACAACAGGCCTTACGAAACGCCGACTCTGCAGATTGATGCCAGGACCAGTTTAACGTGTCAAAACCAGGACCCAACTAAGGCACCGGGAATGGAAATCCTGTGTCACTATCACGATGCGTGCATGGTGTATACAGATGGGTTCAAGGCTAGTGACAGCGCTGGCAGCGCTTATTGAGTACCCCGAAGCAAACAACAAGGCCTATTCAAGTAGGGTCCACACTCCACTATTACGATAGTCGTGCGGATTGCTATTTTGAAAGCCTTACTGTACGCACAGAGCCTGCCGGAGTGGCCGTGCGGTTCTAGGCGCTACAGTCTGGAACCGAGCGACCACTACGGTCGCAGGTTCGAATCCTGCCTCGGGCATGGATGTGTGTGATGTCCTTAGGTTAGTTAGGTTTAATTTGTTCTAAGTTCCAGGCGACTGATGACCTCAGAAGTTAAGTCGCATAGTGCTCAGAGCCATTTGTACGCACAGACGTCAGCAGCAGACACAGAAGTCATCATCTCTGATAGTATGTCAGCCCTACAACTGATTAGAAACCATAATAATATTGTACCAACCCCATAGTCGCAGCAATTATCGACGTTGTGTTTTGGGTGCAGAGAAACTGTCGAAACATCGTGACGATATGGACTAATGGCCACTCTGAGATATCTGGAAATGAACAAGTAGATGCCCTAGCAACGAAAGCATCTCTACATGGAGCTGTTAAATATGATGAAGTCCCTCACGGACATAATACTCACGCTCAGAAAGCGGTTTTCCTCGGATTGGCAGGAGGAATGATTGTGAACATCTACAACCAAAGGTCGCCACTATGCACTAGTTCATCCCACGATTCCAACAGTACCATAGTATAACAAGACACAAAAATCAAGGAGCTTCACGACAATTATAGAATGGCTGAAATTTAATTACTGGAAGTTCAAGAAACACTTATGTCGGCTCAACCTAAGCGTCACCCCTCTATGTGTTTGCTGAGAGGGAGAAGAAGGTCCAAACCACATGTTTCTACTATGTCCTCGCAACACGTATCACATAAACCTCTACATCTACATCTACATTTATACTCCGCAAGCTACCCAACGGTGTGTGGCGGAGGGCACTTTACGTGCCACTATCATTACCTCCCTTTCCTGTTCCAGTCGCGTATGGTTCGCGGGAAGAACGACTGTCTGAAAGCCTCCGTGCGCGCTCTTATCTCTCTAATTTTACATTTGTGATCTCCTCGGGAGGTATAGGTAGGGGGAAGCAATATATTCGATACCTCATCCAGAAACACACCCTCTCGAAACCTGGCGAGCAAGCTACACCGCAATGCAGAGCGCCTCTCTTGCAGAGTCTGCCACTTGAGTTTGTTAAACATCTCCGTAACGCTATCACGGCTACCAAATAACCCTGTGACAAAACGCGCCGCTCTTCTTTGGATCTTCTCTATCTCCTCCGTCAACCCGATCTGGTACAGATCCAACACTGATGAGTAATACTCAAGTATAGGTCGAACGAGTGTTTTGTAAACCACCTCCTTTGTTGATGGACTACATTTTCCAAGGACTCTCCCAATGAATCTCAATCTGGTACCCGCCTTACCAATAATTAATTTTATATGATCATTCCACTTCAAATCGTTCCATACGCATTCTCCCAGATATTTTACAGAAGTAACTGCTACCAGTGTTTGTTCCGCTATCATATAATCATACAATAAAGGATCCTTCTTTCTATGTATTCGCAATACATTACATTTGTCTATGTTAAGGGTCAGTTGCCACTCCCTGCACCAAGTGCCTATCCACTGCAGATCTTCCTGCATTTCGCTACAATTTTCTAATGCTGCAACTTCTCCGACACTATCTACTAGGTCATTTATATATATTGTAAAAAGCAATGGTCCCATAACACTCCCCTGTGGCACGCCAGAGGTTACTTTAACGTCTGTAGACGTATCTCCATTGATAACAACATGCTGTGTTCTGTTTGCTAAAAACTCTTCAATCCAGCCACACAGCTGGTCTGATATTCCGTAGGCTCTTACTTTGTTTATCAGGCGACAGTGCGGAACTGTATCGAACGCCTTCCGGAAGTCAAGAAAAATAGCATCTACCTGGGAGCCTGTATCTGATATTTTCTGGGTCTCATGAACAAATAAAGCAAGTTGGGTCTCACACGATCGCTGTTTCCGGAATCCATGTTAATTCCTACATAGTAGATTCTGGGTTTCCAAAAACGACATTATACTCGAGCAAAAAACATGTTCTAAAATTCTACAACAGATCGACCTCAGAGATATAGGTCTATAGTTTTGCGCATCTGCTCGATGACCCTTCTTGAAGACTGGGACTACCTGTGCTCTTTTGCAATCATTTGGAACCTTCGGTTCCTCTAGAGACTTGCGGTACACGGCTGTTAGAAGGGGGACAAGTTCTTTCGCGTACTCTGTGTAGAATCGAATTGGTATCCCGTCAGGTCCAGTGGACTTTCCTCTGTTGAGTGATTCCAGTTGCTTTTCTATTCCTTGGACACTTATTTCGATGTCAGCCATTTTTTCGTTTGTGCGAGGATTTAGAGAAGGAACTGCAGTGCGGTCTTCCTCTGTGAAACAGCTTTGGAAAAAGGTGTTTAGTATTTCAGCTTTACGCGTGTCATCCTCTGTTTCAATGCCATCATCATCCCGGAGTGTCTGGATATGCTGTTTCGAGCCACTTACTGATTTAACGTAAGACCAGAACTTCCTAGGATTTTCTGTCAAGTCGGTACATAGAATTTTACTTTCGAATTCACTGAACGCTTCACGCATAGCCCTCCTTACGCTAACTTTGACATCGTTTAGCTTCTGTTTGTCTGAGAGGTTTTGGCTGCGTTTGGACTTAGATTGAAGCTCTTTTTTCTTTCGCAGTAGTTTCCGAACTTTGTTGTTGTACCACGGTGGGTTTTTCCCGTCCCTCACAGTTTTACTCGGCACGTACCTGTCTAAAACGCATTTTACGATTGCCTTGAACTTTTTCCATAAACACTCAATATTGTCAGTGTCGGAACAGAAATTTTCGTTTTGATCTGTTAGGTAGTCTGAAATCTGCCTTCTATTACTCTTGTTAAACAGATAAACCTTCCTCCCTTTTTTTATATTCCTACTAACTTCCATATTCAGGGATGCTGCAACGGCCTTATGATCACTGATTCCCTGTTCTGTACATACAGAATCGAAAAGTTCGGGTCTGTTTGTTATCAGTAGGTCCAAGATGTTATCTCCACGAGTCGGTTCTCTGTTTAATTGCTCGAGGTAATTTTCGGATAGTGCACTCAGTATAATGTCACTCGATGCTCTGTCCCTACCACCCGTCCTAAACATCTGAGTGTCCCAGTCTATATCTGGTAAATTGAAATCTCCACCTAAGACTGTAACATGCTGAGAAAATTTATGTGTAATGTATTCAAATTTTTCTCTCAGTTGTTCTGCCACTAATGCTGCTGAGTCGGGAGGTCGGTAAAAGGAGCCAATTATTAACCTAGCTCGGTTGTTGAGTGTAACCTCCACTCATAATAATTCACAGGAACTATCCACTTCTATTGCACTACAGGATAAAGTACTACTAACAGCGACGAACACTCCACCACCGGTTGCATGCAATCTATCCTTTCTAAACACCGTCTGTACCTTTGTAAAAATTTCGGCAGAATTTATCTCCGGTTTCAACCAGCTTTCTGTACCTATAACGATTTCGGCTTCGGAGCTTTCTATCAGCGCTTGAAGTTCCGGTACTTTACCAACGCAGCTTCGACAGTTTACAATTACAATACCGATTGCTGCTTGGTCCCCGCATGTCCTGACTTTGCCCTGCACCAGTTGAGGCTGTTGCCCTTTCTGTACTTGCCCAAGGCCATCTAACCTAAAAAACCGCCCAGCCCACGCCACACAACCCCTGCTACCCGTGTAGCCGCTTGTTGCGTGTAGTGGACTCCTGACCTATCCAGCGGAACCCGAAACCCCACCACCCTATGGCGCAAGTCGAGGAATCTGCAGCCCACACGGTCGCAGAACCGTCTCAGCCTCTGATTCAGACCCTCCACTCGGCCTCCTTGCAAGTAATCTTCGGGCTCTTGGTCATCAGCCCCAAATAGCTTCCAAACCCCAAACCTTGTTGGCATCCGCCGGCCGATGTGGCCGAGAGGTTCTAGGCGCTTCAGTCTGGAACCGCGCGACCGCTACGGTCGCAGGTTCGAATCCTGCCTCGGGCATGGATGTGTGTGATGTCCTTAGATTAGTTAGGTTTAAGTAGTTCTAAGTTATAGGGGACTGATGACCTCTGATGTTAAGTCCCATAGTGCTCAGAGCCATTTTGTTGGCATCCAGCGATATAGAAACGTATAAGCTGCTGTACGAGTTTTTCAACAGAGCCAACATCAAGACATAGCTCCCAGCTCTTCTAATTTAATGCTCCTGATGCTTAGAATACTAGGGAAAGACCAAAGTTCAATTAATTGAGTGTATGCTCACTTGCTACACCGCAGAATATGGAACTCTCGCCGGCCGGTGTGGCCGTGCGGTTGTAGGCGCGTCAGTCTGGAACCGCGTGACCGCTACGGTCGCAGGTTCGAATCCTTCCTCGGGCATGGATGTGTGTGATGTCCTTGGTTAGTTAAGTTTAAGTAGTTCTAAGTTCTAGGGGACTGATGACCACAGATGTTGAGTCCCATAGTGCTCAGAGCCATTTGAACCATTTTTATGGAACGCTCAGCCTCTAAATTTATGTCACTATGTACCTCCTATATGTACGTATCAGAACATTGGTGTGTAGCTGTAATGCACAACTCTGGTTCTTGTAAAAGGTTCTCCTGTTCTGTGTAGATGGTACTTAAAGACCTGCACAGATATTCAATTTTCTATCCTCAGCTTTTGAAACAATTCTCAGAGGACATAGAAAGAACATTTTATTGTTAATTTAAATATCTAGTTATTAATGTAGACAGAGTTGGAAATATCCCAAGTGCATAACAACGGCGATTTATCATTTCTTACTGTGTTTTATAGTATACTACCACTGCGTATCCTGTGTTCATTTTCATGTTGTTGACACATTTTTGTATACTCTGGTTGTAAATCTTTATTATGTCGGATCAGTCCTTTGTTAATCCTATGTTACATCGCACCAGTGTACGACTTAAAATAATGTCTCCCATGAATTATCAAAACCAATTGCAATATAATATTTCATGTGACAAAATGGCTCTATGGGCACGATCCGAAAAAGAGAGAGAGAGAGAGAGAGAGAGAGAGAAAAACCTCAGCACAATGATACATGACTGAGCCGCCATCCGAAGAGAGTGCTGAAACTGTTCCAGCTGTAAGACTACAGCCACATCAGTTCACCTTTCTGATATCTCAGCGTGCCTTCTCTAACAAATGATCTTGCCATAGAAATCGTGTTAGAGTGTTTTATTTATTGCAATGTTAGTAGATTCCTGACCAGCTTACCGTTGGCGACTATTTAAATCACTTCGTGACGAATCATTACTTTCGATTATCTTCACTATTGTTTTTAACAATGAAGATTTGAAACTAGTAAATCTAATCACGTACAAATTTTCTGCAACAGTTCAGGCTTAAAAGTGCCAAGCGCATTCTTATATACTTGGATAGCCGTTATAATGAATCGTTTTCTTATTTAGATTCTTTGGGAAAGCGACTCATGCAGACTAACTAAGCGCCACAGTGCGCACGTTCAGAAGAAACGGAGCTATAAGCCTGTACTCTCAGCCGCTTCCTCCGCGTAATGATGTGGCTCCGTCCGGTGGGAGCAGCGCCTGCTTAGCATATAAATGCTCTCGACGTGCGGGATGTCTGAGATTTGCACTGTCACTGCACGTAGCGAGAATTTGCGTGGGGCTAAGAACAGACAGATGCAACAAGGACCATAAGATCAAAAGGTTTCAGCGAATTTTTTTTTATTCTCTGTCTTCCATCCCTTCTCTCGAAGAGAAACACGGGATTCAGTGTCTCTTATTACACAAATACTTGGAAGACAAGTGTGACCACAACTAATTGTGGCCATCTGCGTGCGTTTGGGGACCGTTCCTATGTGCAATAAGTATTTATTTGTATTTTCTGCTATCAGTCACTTTTATTTGTTTTATGTTTAATTTAACATAACGCAACACGATTCGAGCATGTTCTGCCCATTTCCAAACAGTAAATAAATAGTTCTATGTCAAGCTAGTTTAAAACAATTCATTTTAAGTAACAGTTTTCTGTGTGCATAAACGCCAGAAGATGGGCAGATCATATTCTAAATGCATCACCGAGCGAGGTGGTACAGTGGATAGCACTCTGGACTCGCATTCGGGAGGACGACGGTTCAATGCCGCGTCCGGCCATCCTGATTTAGGTTTTCCGTGATGTCCCTAAATCACTCCAGCCAAATGCAGGGAAGGTTTCTTTTAAAGGGCATGGCCGATTTTCTTCTCCGTCCTTCCCTAATACGAGCCTGTTCTCCGTCTCTAATGATCTCGTTGTCGACGGGACATTAAACACTAATGTCCTCCTCCTCGAAACGCGTTGTTTTACGTTAAATTAAACATAAAACAAATAAAAGTGACTGGTAGCAGAAAATACATATAAATAATAAATGTAACCTTAGTAAACGACAGTCTAAATCATAAGAACTACGGGAAGTGGCACAGTGGCACAGCTGTTATAGTGAAGGTTTTGTTGTTAAGCCACACGTTGTGAAACTCTCCTTGTAGTGATGGAATTAACTGCACTCAAAGTCAGTATGCTTACTAATGTTGTAAAAATTGTAGCCGGCCGGAATGGACGTGCGGTTCTGGGCGCTACAGTCTGGAGCCGAGCGACCGCTACGGTCGCAGGTTCGAATCCTACCTCGGGCATGGATGTGTGTGATGTCCTTAGGTTAGTTAGGTTTAATTAGTTCTAAGTTCTAGGCGACTGATGACCTCAGAAGTTAAGTCGCATAGTGCTCAGCCATTTGAACCATTTGAACAAAAATTGTAAATTTGTGGTAAGATCTTATGGGACCAAAGTGCTAAGGTCATCGGTCCCTAAGCTTACACACTACTGCATCTAACTTAAACTAACTTATGCTATAGACAACACACACACCCATGCCCGAGGGAGGACTCGACCCTCCGACGGGGGGAAGCCGCGCGGACCGAGATAAGACAGCCAAGACCGAGCGGCTACCCCGCGCGGCCTTAGTAATGTTAATTACACTATTATTATTATTATGACTCACGTTTGTGCCCTACTCGACCCCACGATGTACAACATGGGGCATTTTCAGAGTACTGTTTTAGCTTTCCTACGCGCCCATATTACGCTCATTCTCTCAGAATAGGTTCTTTTGCACTCGACAGACCAAGTTGTTGTTGGTTTCTTGGATTTCTTTGCCAAGCCAACTGCCCACTCGCGAATTTTCTGCCTAAATAATCTCCTGTGTGGCATATCAAGTTGTGTTATTTCTGCTTCTAGCCCGTCTTCTTTTTCCACACTGAGTCATTTTATGGTTTCAGTTTTTGCTTTCCGGAACCGCACTGCTGCTACGGTCGCAGGTTCGAATCCTGCCTCGGGCATGGATGTGTGTGATGTCCTTAGTTTACTTAGGTTTAAGTAGTTGTAAGTCTAGGGGACTGATGACCTCAGATGTTAAGTCCCATAGTGCTTAGAGCCATTTTTTTTCTTTATTGCACGTTTCCTAGAATTACAGAACTCGTATAGTTCATCTAGATGGTTCTATTCTTTTAATATGCCGAGGGTATATTGGCCTTCGTTTTCTCATATCCGAATACGAGTTGATATACCTTAAAATTTATTTACGTGTTGCTAGTTTGGATTGTCTGCCTCCGAAGCTGAGTGGTCAGCGTAGATGGCTGCCGTTTGGAGATCCAGGTTTCAATTTCCGGTGCTACGAAGGATTTTTGTTTCTTGGGAGGACTGGTGCGGGGTGGACTCAGCCCCATGAGGCCAACTGAGCAGCTACTTGAACGAGTAGTAGCGGCCCCAAGGTCAGGAAAGTGTGTGAAAACAGCGGAGATAGCTGTGTGCTGACCACATCAGAGGATGACACGGCGGTCGGGAGACATCCCTTGTGCTCTCACGGCCTGACGAGGATCTCTTTTCTTTGTCTGTACGCCCCTTTTGCATTATTTAGACCGAAAATATTCCCAATTACTGCCTTTCATTTTGTTTAAAATGAGTGTTTGTGGCTCATAAAGGCTCTCCGGTTTGATGCCTGCTTTTGGTGAATTTTGAGATGCAATTTTAGTTGTAGATGTCTCTTGGAACTTTGAAAGATGCTTCCACTTGTGACTGCTAATTATGTAACCAACATTTTGAGGGACAATTTCCTGAATGGTTTCGTCCGAATACTTGAACGGAGGAGCTCTTCGATTTTCTCACAGTAGTTTTTAGAATTTTGGGCGTCAAGTTGTAGCTGGGCATGTACTTTCTTTTTTGATGCGATACTCTGTCGGATGATTAAAAATTTCTGTTTGTTTTGTTACTGTTTGAATTTATTGACATAGGATCGAGAGGTCATCTGAAAAAAAAAGTTCAAATCGCTCTCAGCACTATAGGACTTAACATATGAGGTCATCAGTCCCCTAGACTTAGAACTACTTAAACCTAAGAACATCACACACATCCATGCCCGAGGCAGGATTCGAACCTGCGACCGTAGCAGCAAAGCGGTTCCAGACTGAAGCCCCTAGAACCGCTCAGTCACAGCGGCCGGCCATCTGCAAAAGCTAAACAGTCTATCCTTATCTCGGTTCTTCTTAGTGTTATTGGTTCGTCATTTTTAAACTCTGATTTTAGTTTCCGCCACTCTTGGATTAGTACTTCTAAGACACAGCTGAAAAGTAATGGAGAGAGTCCGTCACCTTGACTCACTCCTGATTTAATTTCAAAAAGTTCCGAAAGTTACGCCCTGAATTTTACCTTAGATTGTGTACCATTTAGTGTTTCACTAATAATTGCAGTGGTTTTGGGATCCAGACCTTGTTATTTCAGAATCTGAAAGAGAGACTTATTGGTCACTGTCGCATAAGGCACTTAAAATCTACAAAGGTACAAACTACCATCTTATAGTAAATCTTTTGATGCCTTAGAATTATTTTCAGAACTAAAATTTGTTCTGCGCAATATCTATTTGGTCACAAACCTGCAAGATACTCACCAGTTAGTCATTGGAGTTGTTGGTTATATTCTGTCCAGGACACATTGTGACAGAATTTTGTATTGAATAGGAAGAAGAGAGATATCTCCATAATTATTAATATCCTTTCTGTTTCCCTTTTTATGTAGTGGAAGTATCGGTGCAGTTTTCCAGTCATCGGGAATTTTTTCAGAGTGCTAAATGTTTTCCACGATCATTGCAATTTATTTTATTTTCCCCTGCTGATTTCAAGAGTTTTGCAACAGTTAAATTTATGAATTATAAAACAATCTCAAAAAAACTCTACGACATTGCATCTACATCCACTCCACCCCATATAATCTTTACATTAATTTGGTCAGACTGTGATCAGATCAGGAAACAGCTTATTACCTTTTTGACTGCATCTGCGTTGTTGTTGTCGTCGTGGACTTTAATCCGAAGATAGATTGAGTGCAGCTCTCCACGCTAATGTATCTTGTGCAAGTAATTTTATCTCTGCATAACTACTACAACCTACGCGCAATCCGCTTACTACCGTCAAGCCTTCGTCTCCATCTAGATTTTCAATCTATGTCGCAACCCCGCCCAGTCTCCACTTCCCTCCAATAACAACCGATCCCTTTTTAAGTGAAGCAGTGCCGTCAATTTCCTTTCTCTCTAACTCGATTCACTACCTCATCGTAAGTTATCCGATGTACCCATCTAATCTTCAGCATTATTCTGAAGCACCACATTTCAGAAGTTGCTTGTCTGTACAGTTTATTGTCCATATTTCACTTCCTTACAAGGCTACATTCCAAACAAGTTGTTTCAGAAAAGAATTTCTCATTCTCCTTCTATCGTCACAAGGTCGGCGTGTTAAATCTGGATTTGGCATTATTAGTGGAATATGGTGGCCGGATGCCCTCCAAATCGCACTCATCCCTTCCACCGGGAAAAATTATTCACGTACCCCATGTTTTTACGTCTAGTGTTATACGCATGAAAGTGTGAGAACGTTTTCGAAATATTTTGCGAATCGTCTAATTGTGGCCGCACGTGGGAACTGGACAGGAATTCGTCTTGAAAGTGTTGTTAAATAAAATTTCTCTATTTAAACTAGACTGAACTGCATGTGATTGCTTTAGTCTTTAATAAAACTTGCATCTGACTGCATATTTAACTGAACTGAACTTTATCTGACTGCATGAAAATATTGTTGGAAAATTAATACTCAAAATACACATCTGACTGCATGAAAGTTTAGTGGTAAAAATAAATGAGTCACCAACCTGCATCTGACTGCGTCTGTGCGTAGTGCAATGGCATAAAATTGTCATTCTAGATAACTTTACTCATTTTGGCCCTGTTTGTTACTTAATAAAAATTCTGTCCTGATCTGAATAATTTGCCAACTGTGCAATGGCATATAGATTATTTTACTCTGATAAATGAAATTATTAGCTTTTCTCATGGGAACTTTACTTTAATGTACCTTTTGGTTCAATGCAAGCACAGGATGTGGAGAACGACATAAGGTGTGAGATGAAACTAATTTTATCTAAAAAATATTTATTGTTCAAACTTTTAAGGCACATGTGAAAAACTAAAAAAAACTTCTATAGCATGGATTTACGAGAAAGTTTCACAAAACGCTTATTGCATCAACAATGGGATTTCTATCTAGCTTTTAGACATTATTTAACCAAAGAAAACCTATTTTATTAATTATTCTTTCTAGTTTCCCCAGGTATGTGCCGAGTTTCGCTCAATATATAGCTTATTATATGCGTAGCGCCAATTCTTACTTTGATGCTGTCACGACCTGGCTGCCTCCTGCAGGCATCTAGCTCCGACTCGAAACACGTCTGCTGTCTCTGCGCATCTCCTCACCACTACTCAAACTTTTACCGCGTGCACCTAGCTCTGTTAGCTGTCAAAGATCTTACTACTCGTCCAACCTTGCGGTTGGGAACTATCAACATTTTTCACTGGCTCTATCCTGATCGAATCTCAGCACATACCTTTCACAACCCTCTGGTCCGAAGGACCAGAATTTTGTGAGGGGATCTGTGCAGTTAGCACAGATTTCCCCACGAAATTCGTAAAAAAAGTTACAATGGAAGATACAATATAAAATATACATAGTATTCTCATGAAAAGAGTATTACAGGGCAATGAAATTGATCAATAAACCTAGGATGTTAAGTAAAATGTATAATACCATGAGATTTGCTATTCACAGTGAAACAAAGAACATCAAAATGTACAAAACCAAAACATCTCTATATAGGACAAAAACATCAGACATATAGGGTATTAAGTGAGGTGTATCAAATCGAACTTTACCAACAGTCCAGGTTTGCAAGTCACAGTGACTCAAAGAACATCGAAATGTACAAAACTGAAATACCTGTTACATAATACCAAATGTTACCAAATACAAGCAGAGAAATATGAGGGAACATTCCTCACATAACATGAAAATCTACCTAACAGTTATGTACAATGCGAGAAAAAAATACGTAAAATAGCGAAATACAAGTGAATCATCAATGTCACACAATACTAAGTGTTACAAAATGGAAGCATAGAAATATAAGGAAAAATACCTCGAAAAATATCAAAGTTTACCTAATAGTTACATTATATAAACTTGAATGTTACCATATAGAAGTATAGAAATAGAAGGGAAAAATACCTCAAATCATATCCAAATTTACCTGATAGTTATATAGAATATGAGAAAAAATACATAATATATGCAATGAGATACTTTAATTTATAGTAAGCTTAACTATTACGTCTTTGTCACGTTACGTGACAGCATAAACTGACTTTCAGTTACCATCATTATCTTGGAGTAAACCTCAGATACATGTCGACTGTCTTTGATGAGAGTGAATAAATGACCTCGGGAGATCAGACACCCTCAGCCCTAAATTAGGTCAATTGTACAGGACAGGTCACATCAGGTGGGAGACCACACTCACTTATTATTGAGCTGTAGTGCAAGAAAATAGAAATATGTGGCCTCAGGCGTTGGGACACACTTAGCAACCGATTAGGTCCTTGTACACAGCATGTCACGTCAGGTGATGGAACACACTGACCCCAACAGTAAGTTGTAGTACAAGAAATGAGGAGAATTCAGGTGATGAGACACACTGAACCACTACTAATGTACATTGTACTATCTTGTCTCGTCAGGTGATAGAACACACTGACCCCAATAGTGATCTGTACTACAAGAAATGTGAAGAATAGTGGGCATCAGGCGATGGGACACACTGAGCCGCCGATGATGTCCTTGTACACAGCATGTCACGTCAGGTGATGGAACACACTGACCCCAACAGTAAGTTGTAGTACAAGAAATGAGGAGAATTCAGGTGATGAGACACACTGAACCACTACTAATGTACATTGTACTATCTTGTCTCGTCAGGTGATAGAACACACTGACCCCAATAGTGATCTGTACTACAAGAAATGTGAAGAATAGTGGGCATCAGGCGATGGGACACACTGAGCCGCCGATGATGTCCATGTACACAGCATGTCACGTCAGGTGATGGAACACACTGACCCCAACAGTAAGTTGTAGTACAAGAAATGAGGAGAATTCAGGTGATGAGACACACTGAACCACTACTAATGTACATTGTACTATCTTGTCTCGTCAGGTGATAGAACACACTGACCCCAATAGTGATCTGTACTACAAGAAATGTGAAGAATAGTGGGCATCAGGCGATGGGACACACTGAGCCGCCGATGATGTCCATGTACACAGCATGTCACGTCAGGTGATGGAACACACTGACCCCAACAGTAAGTTGTAGTACAAGAAATGAGGAGAATTCAGGTGATGAGACACACTGAACCACTACTAATGTACATTGTACTATCTTGTCTCGTCAGGTGATAGAACACACTGACCCCAATAGTGATCTGTACTACAAGAAATGTGAAGAATAGTGGGCATCAGGCGATGGGACACACTGAGCCGCCGATGATGTCCTTGTACACAGCATGTCACGTCAGGTGATGGAACACACTGACCCCAACAGTAAGTTGTAGTACAAGAAATGAGGAGAATTCAGGTGATGAGACACACTGAACCACTACTAATGTACATTGTACTATCTTGTCTCGTCAGGTGATAGAACACACTGACCCCAATAGTGATCTGTACTACAAGAAATGTGAAGAATAGTGGGCATCAGGCGATGGGACACACTGAGCCGCCGATGATGTCCATGTACACAGCATGTCACGTCAGGTGATGGAACACACTGACCCCAACAGTAAGTTGTAGTACAAGAAATGAGGAGAATTCAGGTGATGAGACACACTGAACCACTACTAATGTACATTGTACTATCTTGTCTCGTCAGGTGATAGAACACACTGACCCCAATAGTGATCTGTACTACAAGAAATGTGAAGAATAGTGGGCATCAGGCGATGGGACACACTGAGCCGCCGATGATGTCCATGTACACAGCATGTCACGTCAGGTGATGGAACACACTGACCCCAACAGTAAGTTGTAGTACAAGAAATGAGGAGAATTCAGGTGATGAGACACACTGAACCACTACTAATGTACATTGTACTATCTTGTCTCGTCAGGTGATAGAACACACTGACCCCAATAGTGATCTGTACTACAAGAAATGTGAAGAATAGTGGGCATCAGGCGATGGGACACACTGAGCCGCCGATGATGTCCATGTACACAGCATGTCACGTCAGGTGATGGAACACACTGACCCCAACAGTAAGTTGTAGTACAAGAAATGAGGAGAATTCAGGTGATGAGACACACTGAACCACTACTAATGTACATTGTACTATCTTGTCTCGTCAGGTGATAGAACACACTGACCCCAATAGTGATCTGTACTACAAGAAATGTGAAGAATAGTGGGCATCAGGCGATGGGACACACTGAGCCGCCGATGATGTCCATGTACACAGCATGTCACGTCAGGTGATGGAACACACTGACCCCAACAGTAAGTTGTAGTACAAGAAATGAGGAGAATTCAGGTGATGAGACACACTGAACCACTACTAATGTACATTGTACTATCTTGTCTCGTCAGGTGATAGAACACACTGACCCCAATAGTGATCTGTACTACAAGAAATGTGAAGAATAGTGGGCATCAGGCGATGGGACACACTGAGCCGCCGATGATGTCCATGTACACAGCATGTCACGTCAGGTGATGGAACACACTGACCCCAACAGTAAGTTGTAGTACAAGAAATGAGGAGAATTCAGGTGATGAGACACACTGAACCACTACTAATGTACATTGTACTATCTTGTCTCGTCAGGTGATAGAACACACTGACCCCAATAGTGATCTGTACTACAAGAAATGTGAAGAATAGTGGGCATCAGGCGATGGGACACACTGAGCCGCCGATGATGTCCATGTACACAGCATGTCACGTCAGGTGATGGAACACACTGACCCCAACAGTAAGTTGTAGTACAAGAAATGAGGAGAATTCAGGTGATGAGACACACTGAACCACTACTAATGTACATTGTACTATCTTGTCTCGTCAGGTGATAGAACACACTGACCCCAATAGTGATCTGTACTACAAGAAATGTGAAGAATAGTGGGCATCAGGCGATGGGACACACTGAGCCGCCGATGATGTCCATGTACACAGCATGTCACGTCAGGTGATGGAACACACTGACCCCAACAGTAAGTTGTAGTACAAGAAATGAGGAGAATTCAGGTGATGAGACACACTGAACCACTACTAATGTACATTGTACTATCTTGTCTCGTCAGGTGATAGAACACACTGACCCCAATAGTGATCTGTACTACAAGAAATGTGAAGAATAGTGGGCATCAGGCGATGGGACACACTGAGCCGCCGATGATGTCCATGTACACAGCATGTCACGTCAGGTGATGGAACACACTGACCCCAACAGTAAGTTGTAGTACAAGAAATGAGGAGAATTCAGGTGATGAGACACACTGAACCACTACTAATGTACATTGTACTATCTTGTCTCGTCAGGTGATAGAACACACTGACCCCAATAGTGATCTGTACTACAAGAAATGTGAAGAATAGTGGGCATCAGGCGATGGGACACACTGAGCCGCCGATGATGTCCATGTACACAGCATGTCACGTCAGGTGATGGAACACACTGACCCCAACAGTAAGTTGTAGTACAAGAAATGAGGAGAATTCAGGTGATGAGACACACTGAACCACTACTAATGTACATTGTACTATCTTGTCTCGTCAGGTGATAGAACACACTGACCCCAATAGTGATCTGTACTACAAGAAATGTGAAGAATAGTGGGCATCAGGCGATGGGACACACTGAGCCGCCGATGATGTCCATGTACACAGCATGTCACGTCAGGTGATGGAACACACTGACCCCAACAGTAAGTTGTAGTACAAGAAATGAGGAGAATTCAGGTGATGAGACACACTGAACCACTACTAATGTACATTGTACTATCTTGTCTCGTCAGGTGATAGAACACACTGACCCCAATAGTGATCTGTACTACAAGAAATGTGAAGAATAGTGGGCATCAGGCGATGGGACACACTGAGCCGCCGATGATGTCCATGTACACAGCATGTCACGTCAGGTGATGGAACACACTGACCCCAACAGTAAGTTGTAGTACAAGAAATGAGGAGAATTCAGGTGATGAGACACACTGAACCACTACTAATGTACATTGTACTATCTTGTCTCGTCAGGTGATAGAACACACTGACCCCAATAGTGATCTGTACTACAAGAAATGTGAAGAATAGTGGGCATCAGGCGATGGGACACACTGAGCCGCCGATGATGTCCATGTACACAGCATGTCACGTCAGGTGATGGAACACACTGACCCCAACAGTAAGTTGTAGTACAAGAAATGAGGAGAATTCAGGTGATGAGACACACTGAACCACTACTAATGTACATTGTACTATCTTGTCTCGTCAGGTGATAGAACACACTGACCCCAATAGTGATCTGTACTACAAGAAATGTGAAGAATAGTGGGCATCAGGCGATGGGACACACTGAGCCGCCGATGATGTCCATGTACACAGCATGTCACGTCAGGTGATGGAACACACTGACCCCAACAGTAAGTTGTAGTACAAGAAATGAGGAGAATTCAGGTGATGAGACACACTGAACCACTACTAATGTACATTGTACTATCTTGTCTCGTCAGGTGATAGAACACACTGACCCCAATAGTGATCTGTACTACAAGAAATGTGAAGAATAGTGGGCATCAGGCGATGGGACACACTGAGCCGCCGATGATGTCCATGTACACAGCATGTCACGTCAGGTGATGGAACACACTGACCCCAACAGTAAGTTGTAGTACAAGAAATGAGGAGAATTCAGGTGATGAGACACACTGAACCACTACTAATGTACATTGTACTATCTTGTCTCGTCAGGTGATAGAACACACTGACCCCAATAGTGATCTGTACTACAAGAAATGTGAAGAATAGTGGGCATCAGGCGATGGGACACACTGAGCCGCCGATGATGTCCTTGTACACAGCATGTCACGTCAGGTGATGGAACACACTGACCCCAACAGTAAGTTGTAGTACAAGAAATGAGGAGAATTCAGGTGATGAGACACACTGAACCACTACTAATGTACATTGTACTATCTTGTCTCGTCAGGTGATAGAACACACTGACCCCAATAGTGATCTGTACTACAAGAAATGTGAAGAATAGTGGGCATCAGGCGATGGGACACACTGAGCCGCCGATGATGTCCATGTACACAGCATGTCACGTCAGGTGATGGAACACACTGACCCCAACAGTAAGTTGTAGTACAAGAAATGAGGAGAATTCAGGTGATGAGACACACTGAACCACTACTAATGTACATTGTACTATCTTGTCTCGTCAGGTGATAGAACACACTGACCCCAATAGTGATCTGTACTACAAGAAATGTGAAGAATAGTGGGCATCAGGCGATGGGACACACTGAGCCGCCGATGATGTCCATGTACACAGCATGTCACGTCAGGTGATGGAACACACTGACCCCAACAGTAAGTTGTAGTACAAGAAATGAGGAGAATTCAGGTGATGAGACACACTGAACCACTACTAATGTACATTGTACTATCTTGTCTCGTCAGGTGATAGAACACACTGACCCCAATAGTGATCTGTACTACAAGAAATGTGAAGAATAGTGGGCATCAGGCGATGGGACACACTGAGCCGCCGATGATGTCCATGTACACAGCATGTCACGTCAGGTGATGGAACACACTGACCCCAACAGTAAGTTGTAGTACAAGAAATGAGGAGAATTCAGGTGATGAGACACACTGAACCACTACTAATGTACATTGTACTATCTTGTCTCGTCAGGTGATAGAACACACTGACCCCAATAGTGATCTGTACTACAAGAAATGTGAAGAATAGTGGGCATCAGGCGATGGGACACACTGAGCCGCCGATGATGTCCATGTACACAGCATGTCACGTCAGGTGATGGAACACACTGACCCCAACAGTAAGTTGTAGTACAAGAAATGAGGAGAATTCAGGTGATGAGACACACTGAACCACTACTAATGTACATTGTACTATCTTGTCTCGTCAGGTGATAGAACACACTGACCCCAATAGTGATCTGTACTACAAGAAATGTGAAGAATAGTGGGCATCAGGCGATGGGACACACTGAGCCGCCGATGATGTCCTTGTACACAGCATGTCACGTCAGGTGATGGAACACACTGACCCCAACAGTAAGTTGTAGTACAAGAAATGAGGAGAATTCAGGTGATGAGACACACTGAACCACTACTAATGTACATTGTACTATCTTGTCTCGTCAGGTGATAGAACACACTGACCCCAATAGTGATCTGTACTACAAGAAATGTGAAGAATAGTGGGCATCAGGCGATGGGACACACTGAGCCGCCGATGATGTCCATGTACACAGCATGTCACGTCAGGTGATGGAACACACTGACCCCAACAGTAAGTTGTAGTACAAGAAATGAGGAGAATTCAGGTGATGAGACACACTGAACCACTACTAATGTACATTGTACTATCTTGTCTCGTCAGGTGATAGAACACACTGACCCCAATAGTGATCTGTACTACAAGAAATGTGAAGAATAGTGGGCATCAGGCGATGGGACACACTGAGCCGCCGATGATGTCCATGTACACAGCATGTCACGTCAGGTGATGGAACACACTGACCCCAACAGTAAGTTGTAGTACAAGAAATGAGGAGAATTCAGGTGATGAGACACACTGAACCACTACTAATGTACATTGTACTATCTTGTCTCGTCAGGTGATAGAACACACTGACCCCAATAGTGATCTGTACTACAAGAAATGTGAAGAATAGTGGGCATCAGGCGATGGGACACACTGAGCCGCCGATGATGTCCATGTACACAGCATGTCACGTCAGGTGATGGAACACACTGACCCCAACAGTAAGTTGTAGTACAAGAAATGAGGAGAATTCAGGTGATGAGACACACTGAACCACTACTAATGTACATTGTACTATCTTGTCTCGTCAGGTGATAGAACACACTGACCCCAATAGTGATCTGTACTACAAGAAATGTGAAGAATAGTGGGCATCAGGCGATGGGAGACACTGAGCCGCCGATGATGTCCATGTACACAGCATGTCACGTCAGGTGATGGAACACACTGACCCCAACAGTAAGTTGTAGTACAAGAAATGAGGAGAATTCAGGTGATGAGACACACTGAACCACTACTAATGTACATTGTACTATCTTGTCTCGTCAGGTGATAGAACACACTGACCCCAATAGTGATCTGTACTACAAGAAATGTGAAGAATAGTGGGCATCAGGCGATGGGACACACTGAGCCGCCGATGATGTCCTTGTACACAGCATGTCACGTCAGGTGATGGAACACACTGACCCCAACAGTAAGTTGTAGTACAAGAAATGAGGAGAATTCAGGTGATGAGACACACTGAACCACTACTAATGTACATTGTACTATCTTGTCTCGTCAGGTGATAGAACACACTGACCCCAATAGTGATCTGTACTACAAGAAATGTGAAGAATAGTGGGCATCAGGCGATGGGACACACTGAGCCGCCGATGATGTCCATGTACACAGCATGTCACGTCAGGTGATGGAACACACTGACCCCAACAGTAAGTTGTAGTACAAGAAATGAGGAGAATTCAGGTGATGAGACACACTGAACCACTACTAATGTACATTGTACTATCTTGTCTCGTCAGGTGATAGAACACACTGACCCCAATAGTGATCTGTACTACAAGAAATGTGAAGAATAGTGGGCATCAGGCGATGGGACACACTGAGCCGCCGATGATGTCCTTGTACACAGCATGTCACGTCAGGTGATGGAACACACTGACCCCAACAGTAAGTTGTAGTACAAGAAATGAGGAGAATTCAGGTGATGAGACACACTGAACCACTACTAATGTACATTGTACTATCTTGTCTCGTCAGGTGATAGAACACACTGACCCCAATAGTGATCTGTACTACAAGAAATGTGAAGAATAGTGGGCATCAGGCGATGGGACACACTGAGCCGCCGATGATGTCCATGTACACAGCATGTCACGTCAGGTGATGGAACACACTGACCCCAACAGTAAGTTGTAGTACAAGAAATGAGGAGAATTCTGGTGATGAGACACACTGAACCACTACTAATGTACATTGTACTATCTTGTCTCGTCAGGTGATAGAACACACTGACCCCAATAGTGATCTGTACTACAAGAAATGTGAAGAATAGTGGGCATCAGGCGATGGGACACACTGAGCCGCCGATGGTGTCCTTGTACACAGCATGTCACGTCAGGTGATGGAACACACTGACCCCAACAGTAAGTTGTAGTACAAGAAATGAGGAGAATTCAGGTGATGAGACACACTGAACCACTACTAATGTACATTGTACTATCTTGTCTCGTCAGGTGATAGAACACACTGACCCCAATAGTGATCTGTACTACAAGAAATGTGAAGAATAGTGGGCATCAGGCGATGGGACACACTGAGCCGCCGATGATGTCCTTGTACACAGCATGTCACGTCAGGTGATGGAACACACTGACCCCAACAGTAAGTTGTAGTACAAGAAATGAGGAGAATTCAGGTGATGAGACACACTGAACCACTACTAATGTACATTGTACTATCTTGTCTCGTCAGGTGATAGAACACACTGACCCCAATAGTGATCTGTACTACAAGAAATGTGAAGAATAGTGGGCATCAGGCGATGGGACACACTGAGCCACCGATGATGTCCTTGTACACAGCATGTCACGTCAGGTGATGGAACACACTGACCCCAACAGTAAGTTGTAGTACAAGAAATGAGGAGAATTCAGGTGATGAGACACACTGAACCACTACTAATGTACATTGTACTATCTTGTCTCGTCAGGTGATAGAACACACTGACCCCAATAGTGATCTGTACTACAAGAAATGTGAAGAATAGTGGGCATCAGGCGATGGGACACACTGAGCCGCCGATGATGTCCTTGTACACAGCATGTCACGTCAGGTGATGGAACACACTGACCCCAACAGTAAGTTGTAGTACAAGAAATGAGGAGAATTCAGGTGATGAGACACACTGAACCACTACTAATGTACATTGTACTATCTTGTCTCGTCAGGTGATAGAACACACTGACCCCAATAGTGATCTGTACTACAAGAAATGTGAAGAATAGTGGGCATCAGGCGATGGGACACACTGAGCCGCCGATGATGTCCTTGTACACAGCATGTCACGTCAGGTGATGGAACACACTGACCCCAACAGTAAGTTGTAGTACAAGAAATGAGGAGAATTCAGGTGATGAGACACACTGAACCACTACTAATGTACATTGTACTATCTTGTCTCGTCAGGTGATAGAACACACTGACCCCAATAGTGATCTGTACTACAAGAAATGTGAAGAATAGTGGGCATCAGGCGATGGGACACACTGAGCCGCCGATGATGTCCATGTACACAGCATGTCACGTCAGGTGATGGAACACACTGACCCCAACAGTAAGTTGTAGTACAAGAAATGAGGAGAATTCAGGTGATGAGACACACTGAACCACTACTAATGTACATTGTACTATCTTGTCTCGTCAGGTGATAGAACACACTGACCCCAATAGTGATCTGTACTACAAGAAATGTGAAGAATAGTGGGCATCAGGCGATGGGACACACTGAGCCGCCGATGATGTCCATGTACACAGCATGTCACGTCAGGTGATGGAACACACTGACCCCAACAGTAAGTTGTAGTACAAGAAATGAGGAGAATTCAGGTGATGAGACACACTGAACCACTACTAATGTACATTGTACTATCTTGTCTCGTCAGGTGATAGAACACACTGACCCCAATAGTGATCTGTACTACAAGAAATGTGAAGAATAGTGGGCATCAGGCGATGGGACACACTGAGCCGCCGATGATGTCCTTGTACACAGCATGTCACGTCAGGTGATGGAACACACTGACCCCAACAGTAAGTTGTAGTACAAGAAATGAGGAGAATTCAGGTGATGAGACACACTGAACCACTACTAATGTACATTGTACTATCTTGTCTCGTCAGGTGATAGAACACACTGACCCCAATAGTGATCTGTACTACAAGAAATGTGAAGAATAGTGGGCATCAGGCGATGGGACACACTGAGCCGCCGATGATGTCCTTGTACACAGCATGTCACGTCAGGTGATGGAACACACTGACCCCAACAGTAAGTTGTAGTACAAGAAATGAGGAGAATTCAGGTGATGAGACACACTGAACCACTACTAATGTACATTGTACTATCTTGTCTCGTCAGGTGATAGAACACACTGACCCCAATAGTGATCTGTACTACAAGAAATGTGAAGAATAGTGGGCATCAGGCGATGGGACACACTGAGCCGCCGATGATGTCCTTGTACACAGCATGTCACGTCAGGTGATGGAACACACTGACCCCAACAGTAAGTTGTAGTACAAGAAATGAGGAGAATTCAGGTGATGAGACACACTGAACCACTACTAATGTACATTGTACTATCTTGTCTCGTCAGGTGATAGAACACACTGACCCCAATAGTGATCTGTACTACAAGAAATGTGAAGAATAGTGGGCATCAGGCGATGGGACACACTGAGCCGCCGATGATGTCCTTGTACACAGCATGTCACGTCAGGTGATGGAACACACTGACCCCAACAGTAAGTTGTAGTACAAGAAATGAGGAGAATTCAGGTGATGAGACACACTGAACCACTACTAATGTACATTGTACTATCTTGTCTCGTCAGGTGATAGAACACACTGACCCCAATAGTGATCTGTACTACAAGAAATGTGAAGAATAGTGGGCATCAGGCGATGGGACACACTGAGCCGCCGATGATGTCCTTGTACACAGCATGTCACGTCAGGTGATGGAACACACTGACCCCAACAGTAAGTTGTAGTACAAGAAATGAGGAGAATTCAGGTGATGAGACACACTGAACCACTACTAATGTACATTGTACTATCTTGTCTCGTCAGGTGATAGAACACACTGACCCCAATAGTGATCTGTACTACAAGAAATGTGAAGAATAGTGGGCATCAGGCGATGGGACACACTGAGCCGCCGATGATGTCCTTGTACACAGCATGTCACGTCAGGTGATGGAACACACTGACCCCAACAGTAAGTTGTAGTACAAGAAATGAGGAGAATTCAGGTGATGAGACACACTGAACCACTACTAATGTACATTGTACTATCTTGTCTCGTCAGGTGATAGAACACACTGACCCCAATAGTGATCTGTACTACAAGAAATGTGAAGAATAGTGGGCATCAGGCGATGGGACACACTGAGCCGCCGATGATGTCCTTGTACACAGCATGTCACGTCAGGTGATGGAACACACTGACCCCAACAGTAAGTTGTAGTACAAGAAATGAGGAGAATTCAGGTGATGAGACACACTGAACCACTACTAATGTACATTGTACTATCTTGTCTCGTCAGGTGATAGAACACACTGACCCCAATAGTGATCTGTACTACAAGAAATGTGAAGAATAGTGGGCATCAGGCGATGGGACACACTGAGCCGCCGATGATGTCCATGTACACAGCATGTCACGTCAGGTGATGGAACACACTTACCTCAATAGTGAGCTGTAGTACAAGAAATGAGAAGAATTCAGGTGATGGGACACACTGAACCACTACTAATGTACATTGTACTATCGTGTCACGTCAGGTGATAGAACACACTGACCCCAATAGTGATCTGTAGTACAAGAAATGTGAAGAATAGTGGGCATCAGGCGCTGGGACACACTGAGCCGCCGATGATGTCCATGTACACAGCATGTCACGTCAGGTGATGGAACACACTTACCCCAATAGTGAGCTGTAGTACAAGGAATGAGAAGAATGAAAGGCATCAGGTGATCGGACACACTGAGCAACCGATTGCCTGTTAAATCAGGGGATAACTCACCCTGTAACAGAGGTCTCAGGTGATTACAAACCCTGAGCCATGGTAGTATCGAGTGTGAAATATATGTCAAGTCAGATGACAACACCTACTGACATTCAGTTACAATTATCAGTCATAGAAGGCATGTTATGTCAGGTGGCAGTCCACACTGACGTACTCTTAACATTGTTAACTTCAATTACTTATAGTAGACATTTGACATGAACAGGTAGCCCACACTGGCTTTTGTCACATTCTCTTAAACTTACGTCTAGTAGTCTTTCGGGTGACAGTTCAGTCTCTGTTATAATATTAAAAGCAATATACAATAGGCAGTGTACATTCACTGCAAAATGTGTTATCTACGTTTAAGTTAACAAGAAATTAATATTTAAAGTAATTTACAATAATTGTCTGCAGTGCATTTACTGAATAAAAATGTGTTACATATCTATAAGATAACACTAATGTTACCAACTCTCTCGCAAGAATAGTCTTGAGTTGAATAAAAATTATGTACAAAAAAATTCCTTTAAAAGGTAGTAAAACATTTTTTTCCCATGTTATACTCTTTCTGGTTTCTGTGCGTTTTCCTGATATCGTCTACCAGTTCGCATTTACGATTAAACTTTTGACTCACTTAACGATCTGAGTAATTTATTTTACCTCATCATTCATTCTTTCAGTCTTTTCATCATCTGCAGAGGTAGTGGGCATACAAACTTTCACTACTGATTGGGAGTCGTGTCTCTGTGCCTACTATGACTTTGGTAATGAGTTTACTGTGCTGGCCATAGAAGTTCACCTGTGTTCTTATTTTCTTTCTCATTGTTAGGTCTACTCTTTTGTTATGTCTACTTGATTTTGTGCTGATAAACCAGTATTCATCTCACCACAAGTCATGTTCTTCCTGCCATCGGACTTCACTAATTTCGGGTATATCTTAGTTTAACCTATCCATTTCTTTTTTAAGTTCTCTAATGCACTTACGTCTGCTTATACATATTGCGCCAAATCGCTCCTGTTCATCGTCGAACATTTCTAGTCACCTAACCCGCACTATTTCAAATTGGTGATTGCGGTTTCTGCAGTGGACGCATCCACGATTTTTAAGTCTTTTCTGCTTTCTGTAGCTACGCGACCTCTGACTTCTCATCTCCTTTATGCCTTGTGATTAAAAGACTGCTAGAAATTTATTGTCCAGTTGTCCGTCAGCAAATCCGCATTGTATTTGTGTCGGAACATGGGACTCTGCTATGTGATACCAACAGAGATTCCATATCTCATTATTGTCAGTTGCTGGCAAAACTTGGCTACACTGTTCACTGCTAGGGCTTCTGCTAATTTCGTTCATAATTTTGCCTTGTGCTACAACTGCTTCCCGTAGTACCGTTTCTATCCCCTGATCTAGCACTTCATCAATTTCTACATCGGCCGTATCATTTTGACTCTCACTGTTCATTGTTTTTTACGCGTATTGCTCATCCCTAGATCGTCCCATTGTGTTTTCTATATCAATAATACCTGATCATTTTCTTGCTGTCGGATTTCCTTCCTACTTGTTATTTTCTGTGCAATATCACGACTCACGTCTATTGCATCTTGTAACAGTACTCCCACACATAATTTTTTATCAGATTCTTTTGTGATATCTTTCGCCTCAAAACTTTTGAAACTATTATGTTCTGTTTTTTAATCTACGGTGTCTAACTGTTGGTATCTTTGGGTTAATAGCGACATGTTCCTTCCATCAATAAAATCTCGGTTTACAAGCCGCGTCATTTCGAATTAAACACTCGAGCTTTCGACAGCTGTCTCCGCCATTATCATCAGGAGTTGAAATCACTGACTGTCGGAGCTGGCAGTGTTCTGCTTGTATAGATTTAATGGTAGCGTCTGGAGCCAGGGTGGCGTATACGCAGAAGGCAAGTTGTGAAGCGGCTCCGGGCCGCCGCGGACCGGGGCCAACGAGATATACTCGTGGGACTCGCGTAGGACTGAGTGACATCACATGGCGCGTGTCGAGGCCTCTCCGGCCCCGGCGCAAGCGGCCGTTGCCACGTTTGTAACTGCCGCTCCCGCGTCCCTACAAGCGTCAAGCCTACGCCTCTACTTTCGCTCAGTGTCCAAAGCCCACTCCCATGCCCTACTAAGTGTCTAGCCCCTGTCTCTGCTAAAACTGTTGTTGTTTATTCTAATTTAGACCGCTTCTTTGATAACAGAATCCCAGTACGATGTTGACTGAGCCAAAACCCTCGTTTTTTCAACTTGTATTTTATGCCCATTTTCTAGGCAACGTTCAGCCACGTCCGACTTCTCAAGTTCCCTTTGCATGATATGCCATGAATGCTCTGCACAACGCTCGGCAACAGTGTGAATGGTTTGACCTATGTAAATACTACCACATTCACAGAGGACACCATGCACGCCAGGAATTCGAAGATCTATGTTGTCTTTAATGGGGTGTAACATATCACTTATCTTGGAAGCAGGCTGGAACACTGGTCTTAATTCATGTCTTTTCAGCACGCACCCTATCTTCCTAGTAGTTGCTCCACAGTGCGGAAGGAATGCAGCTGGCTTGGCCTCTTTCGCCTATTCACGAGGCGTCTTTCATCGATGGCACTAGAAAGCTTTAGCAATATCTGCCTTGCTGTAACCATTTTCTCTGAACACGCTCTTACAAACCAGACTCTAGATGGTCATCGTCAGAAATAATGTTTTCCCTATGCACTAACTTGTTCAGTACCACTTTCTTGTGTACAGAGAAGTGAAAATTGTTGGTGTTTAAGTACCGGTCAGTGCGCGTAGTACACGGAATAACCAAGTCGGCACCCTGCCTTCCGTTCAATTGAAACATCCAAGAACGAAAACTTGCCATCCCTCTCTAACTCGACAATAAATTTAATGTTGGGATGGACACCGTTCATGAGGTCGACGAACTGCTGCAGCGCATTTTCACCATGAGGCCATATCAAGAAAGTGTCACCAACGTACCGTAGGAAGCAAGACGGTCGCAAGCGATGGGCGAAGTGATTGCACTATCTACAGACCTCAGAGGAACATTTTCCTTGTGTATCTTCGGCAAGCCATTAACCCTGGGAGGTCTGGCGGCACGTGGCATTAACTCCTTCGTCAATTATTATGGCATACCGGAGTCGTTTATTAACTTCCTTGTCTTTCTGACGATGGTTTGTGTTGGATCACGACTAAGCTTCCAATATGTATCATCTTCTAACGACTATTTCATTCGAAATGACGTGGCTTGCAAAGCGAGAAGATTTTATTGAAGCATGCCATCGCGAAAGACTCCTTCCTTCCTCCTCCATTTCTGTTTTATTAAGAGCCATAATTACGGCTTCCACACTAGTCCGTGAGTTTGTTTCTCTCTCTGTTTGTAATTCCCTACAGGTGTCTCTCCATCACTCGCTGAGTGATCCTCAGTTTCCGAATGATTTCCGTATTAAGAAACCACGTCGGCACCGGCAAACACAGTTATTATCAACTTTCCGTTTCAGACATGTCGTAAGCTTAATTTCAACCCAGGATCTTTTTACTCTCCTGTTTATTTCAATTGTTGTCCAATCAATAGTTGTCTACAACTGCCCTAAATACCACGACCGGCCGCTGTGGCCGAACGGTTCAAGGCGCTTCAGTCCGGAACTGCGCTGCTGCTACGTTCGCAGGTTCTAATCCTGCCTCGAGCATGGATGTGTGTGATGTTCTTAAGGTAGTTAGGTTTAAGTAGTTCTAAGTCTAGGGGTCTGATGACTTCAGATGTTACGTCCCATAGTGCTTAGAGCCTGAATACCACACTACTTTATGGCTTCAATATTAATTTGTGCTATGTTAACTTTGATGTGTTGTTTATACGTATTTTAGTTCTCTTGCAATTTATTTTGAGATGTCCTTTCAGAGTTCCTCCATTAAGTGGTACAATGTCATTTTTTAAAAATGTAGGTAGTTCAGATGTGGTTCATTACGCGTATTCCTCATTATTTTTTCGAGTTAAAGGATCTGAAAATTTCTTCTGCGTCTGCCGAGCGAAAACGGGCAATGGATAAGACACTGAACTCACTTTCGGGACGACGACTGTTCAAATCGTCAACCGATCATCATGATATAGGCTTTCCATCGTTTACAAAACCAGTCAAGGCAAATTCTGGAATGTTTTCTTCGATAATTTTGCAGCTGGCGACTTCCCCTTCTTAATCAATCTGAGCTGACGTCGAACTTGTTTTTTATACCAGCCTTTATTGACAGACGTTCTCAGTATTACATATATTCACCCTGCATCTCGATCATCTTTCCCCATACAAATGGAAGGCCTCGTATATCGTCAGCACATGCATCTCTGTCAATGTCTCGTATGGACCGCCCTATAGCAGGGATGATGTTTTCTCTTGTGTAGTAGCGGGTGCCAAGAAGAAATTTCTTCACTTTGGCGAACAGGTAGTAATCGCACGAACTCATATCGGTTGAATACGGTGGATAGTCCAGTATCTCCAATCTCCACGTACGTACTAGCTTCCGCACAGGGTTCGCTGTGTGGCATCGTGCATTGTCCTGAAGGATGATGGGATGCAGCACCAGAAGGGGCCGTCGCTTTCTTTTCAGTGCGGGACGAAAGTGGTGTCGCAATAAAGAGAAGCAGTAGGTTGCAGTGACCGTCTGCCCTTGCCGTACAACATGACGCAGAATTAATCCATGGATATCGTAAGTCACAATAGCCGTCACTTTGGTAGAAGCTGGTTCACGGCGCACGTTCTGCGGGCGAGGAGGACCAGGATGGTACCATTCATTGGGTTACTGCTTTTATCGTGGTTCGTGTGACAGAGCGAGGTTTCGTCCACCTTGACGATCCTTCCAAGGACATCTTTACGCTCCCTGTGGTAGCGATTGAACGTGCTGCAACTCAAGTATATTGTGCACCGTTTTGTGACACACGTCTACCTTTGCTGCTAACTCGTGCGCAGTACATCGGCGATCTACAGCCAGCATGGAGGCAAGGAGCTGAACTGTGATGTCTGTGCGTGGCCGTCTCGAACGGGATCGAACTTGAATGACTTCTCTGCCACCCTGAAACACTTTCACCCATCTCGCCACCGTACGGTATAGCAATGCTACATCACCACACGCCTCACCCAGTCCCTGAAAACATTATTGCGGACTCCAAACACGTATCACTTCAGTTTTGATCCTCGCACTTTATTCGTGTTCCCTAAACATACTGTAAGGGTGCTTGAACTGGCCACCCGCACTTCCAAACAGTGCACACTGCAACTGAATCAAACATAGCCTCGACACTTACTGCACTACTTCAACTGACCTGCTGGTATCAGCTGTAGACAGCACGCATGCCATTTGACGCACACACTTCGTCTTACGGCAGTCTCGCCACCACTTTTTATGCAACCCTCGCATACACCGATGAGCCGAAACATTACTACCACCAGTTTAATACCGTGTTGGGCTCTATGCAAATACAATAGAGCAGCGACTCTGCTTGGTCATGTCCTTGACAGGATTCCAGAAGTATATGGCACTAGATGTCTACGCAAGGGTCAAGCAATTCCCGCAAATTACGGGATGGTGATTTATGGGCACGCAGCTGGCGCCCGATATATGTTCCAATGGGTACAGATCAAGCACGTTTGCTGGCGAAGACCTCAATCTGAGTTCACTACAATGTCCCTCAAACCACTGTAGCACGATTCAGACCTTGCAACACGGGCAGTTAATCTGCTGGAAGATGTCATCCCATTAGGCGGTCCACAGTAATGTCCACGTATTTCACTGCTGTCATGATGCCTTCGATTACCACAAGCTTCACCGTTCCAGAGATTCTCGTCTCCAGCTGCAGCCCCACAACAATGTGCCCTTCGTCAAAACCGCTTATGTCAGTGGATTTCCGTATTTTAGGTTCGTATCCTCGCTATAATGACTGCCCATTCGTCTCTCTTCCGCTTACATACTTTTCTTACCGTGTCACGTGCCCGTAACACCAACAGGAGGCATTCAACCTAGCGGTAGGCAATGGTTATTCTGTTTTGGCTCATCAGTGTACATCCTGCCCATAAAAAGGCCAGCTGGACCTTTCGTCTTGAATCACTCAGGGTGTACTTGGAATGTTCTTGTGTGGGCTGTTGGTGTTTGCTGTGCTATTCCCTATGTCACTTCTACTCTAAGAGTAGCATTGTAAGAAGAATGAGATTAAAAGCGTTACACGTTACTGTGTATGTAGTGTATGTGTATGTGTATTGGCGTTACTTGAGCAGCAATGAGCTAATACATTGATTACGTACATTTTAATATGTTATCAGATTTCATGCATCCCATCTGCATCTACACTCCGCCAGCTACCTAACAGAGTGCAACGGAGCGTACGCCTAGTATGACTATCACTTTCCCCCTTCTCTTCCTTCAGTCGCGAGTACTTCCGAATACTCTCTAATTTCTCTGAATTCCTGGTCGCCGTCGTTTCGGGAGACACATGCAGGAAAAAATATTATGTTACCCGACTCTTCCTCGAACGTGCGCTGTCAGAATTTCAACGGAAACCGTGTCCGTGATACACAACGCCCCTCTGGTAACTACTGCCACTGGAGTTTGTTGTGCATCTCCGTGATGCTCTCGCGCCAGCTAAACAATCCCGTGACTTAACGTCCCGCTCTTCGATGGATCTTCTTAGCTTTTATGTTAATACTACTTGGTGAGGGTTCTACACTGACGAAAAATACCCAAGAATCCGCCAAATATGCGTTTTGTAAGCCACATCTTTCGTGGATCAGTTACATTTTCTTAAGGTTCTTGCAATGAATCTCACTCTGGTAATTGCTTTTTCTAGAATTGACTTGATTTGATCAATTCAACTTAGGTCGTTCCGGAAGGTTACATCTAAGTATTTTACGGTTGTTTTTATTCCCAGTGTGTTTTCACTGAAAACGTAATCTAACAGTACATACACGGTGCTTCCATAACAGATGTATCAATTTGAGATAGGTAAACCCGGTCTCAAAACGACTGCATCGAAAAACGTAAGTACAAGTGAGAAAATTAAAAAAACTTTCGATTGCCCTACTGAAGCTGTTAAAAACCTAAACCCAAATAGAAAAAAAATTGTTATAATTTTATTACTCTAGACAACTCCGCCACACACCGTCAGGTGGCTTGCGGAGTATCGATGTAGATGTAGATGTAGAACTAACATAATGGGCCACATTCACAACAGTTGTTCACACTGTCTTTAATTCAGGCACGGTATCGTCGCAAAAAGTTTTGTCATTTTTCGTAGAAATCTTGCCATGATTTGACAAGAAAGAGACAACTGGTGTCAGACCAGATGAACCAAACAGGATTCGCCATGGTGTACGCCTATCTTACAGCGTAAACAACAACATACGCAGTACCGTAAATCAATTGTCGCATCGTAGAACATTAGGTTCTCGTGTTCCACTGGCAGAGTTGTCCCACAACACGTTTAGCCTCGTAGTGTTCGACTAGGGTGTTTCCCTCCCACTGTACCTTATCTGTGACTGATACGTTTGATTTTCCACATCATCCCTTAAAGTCGGCATCAACATCATTTTAGGAACACACAGTATTACTGAACATGCTCTTATCAGTAAATATCTGTTGCTTTAATTGCCTTTCTTTATTTCATTTTTGTTTATCTTTTTGTTGAGAGTGTTATTTCTAAACAGGTAATTTCCATCGAAACAGCTTCTTCCGTATAACTTCTTTATCTGGATTGTGTTTCCCCCCTTTATTTTTGTGTTGGTATTCATCGCAGTAAACACATAGCAGTTTGTGTCTCCATTACCTTTGTGATTTTCCTCTAAATGCATGGAGACCCACGTGCATTACATTATTTTGTGACTGTGCTACGACCTGCAATAATACTTTTACATCTAGGAACCAAATGAGACATGTATTTGGAAGGTTTTTGAGTTATTGCTTGCTACATTGTCTGTAATTGCAGACTTCAGACTTCTGAAATTCAGTACCTGTCCTCCAACGAGTGATCTTATTCAGCACATTTGTAGTTGGTGACAGTTCATGGCAATATTTAGGTTACAGAAATACCAATATAAATTAGGTACCATGACGAAGACTTCTACGCTCGATGTGACGTGTGGAAAGGCTATTGTCTCGTTGGAATTCGAGTCTAGAAGTAGTCTGATAGAGGGTATTCGAAGGAGTAGTATCTTCCATTGGGATCATCGGGAGACAGAAGCAATCTAGGTTGTATTGTTTGTTGAGACACTCCGCAACATTAGGCTTGCTATTCGTCGCGTATGTTACCCCAAAATATAGTACTGGAAGATGAAAAATTTTGCGTGAATCGTTCAACGAATGTGTATGTAAATCTTAGCTGCCAAGTTGTCTAAAACGTTTTGGTCCTACACACAGTCATTCGATAGAACGAAGTCACGAGTGTATATTGTGAGATAGCCGTGCTTGAGAAACTGGAGTTTACTCGCCTGCCTTATAGATTTGATTGGTCCACTTGGTTTAACAACATTGCTCCATCACCGCTTTAGTTACTTGAAGCCATTAATAATACATTTTCTAACTTCGTTCATCCTTCACCAAATGAAGGCTTGGCAGCTAAACCCTGCCCTCCGAAATTTCTTCGCTGAAGTGGATCGCAATGCATGCGACAGTGATGGATATTAACATTAGTGAAAGCAGAAATCAGCTTAAGTCGTTCGATAGGAGAAAGGTAATGGGACCTGATGCGGTGGCCGTTACTTTGTGTATCAAACTACGGCTGAAGTGTCCCCCTTTCCTAAAAAAAGTTTGTCGTAGATCGCTAGAACAAAGAAGCGTACCATATGGCCATCTCAACATAGAGAGCATAAGCTATTCTAAGTGCCAATACTTATCAAAACTACTGAAGAAAGACAACATTGATCTGATCGCCATTCAGGAAACACATTGTAGTACTGAAGTACAACTGCGGAAAAGGGGCAAAGTACCCGGATTTGAATTACTTGGTGCCACTTACCACCATACCCATGGTGTTGCAACCTACATCAGACATGATATAGAAAACGCCTCCCTTATCTCCACGTCGTCAGGTGATGGAATCCATAATGTCACAGTAAAAATTGGGAGCGTAACCGTTACAAATATTTATAAACCTCCAACCACTCCATGGCCAAGATCAGTAATTCAGGCTCAACCTCACCCAGCAATCTATCTGGGAGACTTCAATAGCCACCACGAACAGTGGAAATATAAGGAGTGTGATGCTAATGGTGAAACCTTGGTGAAATGGGCTGAAAATGAAAATCTTAACCTCATCTTTGATGCGAAAGACCGTTACACATTCAGATCAGCTGCCTGGGAGCAGGAATACAACCCGGATCTATGCTTCACCTCAACTGACGGAAATAACCAACCACTACCAGCTACCCGTAAAGTCCTGTGCGACTTTCCTCATAGCCAGCACCGACCAGTCATTATTGAAATTGGCAGCCAAATCCCACTGGTGACTTCCATGCCTTGCCCCAGATGGAATTTCAAGAACGCAAATTGGGAAAAGTACTCTCGAGACCTTGATAAATGTCTAGGATGGATACCACCTACCCATAAAAACTATAGAAGATTCATCGGAGCAGTAATAACCACTGCCAAGAAGCACATCCCTAGGGGATACCGACGAGAGTATGTCCCAGGGTGGTCCAAAAACAGTGACGAGCTCTACCAGCGCTTCCTCAAGACGGGCGACAAAGAACTGGCCGATGACCTTCTCCACAGTCTTGATACTACAAGACAACGTAAATGGACAGAAGCAATGGAGAGCCTGAATTTCCAGACTTCAAGCCGACAAGCATGGACCCTGTTAAGGAAATTAGGAAGTGGAGCACCTATTCAAAGACAGACAGCAAACGTCTCCCCAAACACCATGGCATCTCATATAGTGGCCACGTCCAGAGCCCCTAGTGACAGAGCACACACGATCAAGATAAAACGAGAACTCAGGAATCTGAGGAATAAGGCGACAGAAACTGAATACGCTCTCCCTTTCTCACTCGAAGAAATAGAAACAGCACTCAAAGAGGTCAAGCCAGGGAAAGCACCAGGACTCGACAGCATTAACCCAGAACTCCTGATACACTGCGGTAAATACACAAAACTCTGGCTGGCGAGATTCTTCACCGACATCATCCAAACCGGTAATGTGCCTAGTGACCTCAAAAGATCGAAAATAATAGCCATCTTAAAACCAGGGAAACCAACAAACTCACCGAAGAGCTACAGGCCCATAGCACTACTGTCAGTAATATATAAATTGTTAGAAAGGCCCATCTACAATAGAATCTGCCAGAAAATACTCAATGCTATACCAATCGAACAAGCAGGTTTCAGACCAAACCGCAGCTGTGTCGATCAAGTTCTCTCACTCACGACGTACATTGAAGCTGGGTTCCAAAGAAAGCTTAAAACCTCTGCAGCATTCATAGACCTGTCAGCTGCCTACGACACAGTCTGGAGAGAAGGCATGATTTATAAGTTCCTCCGCATAATCCCATGTAAACTAACAGCTCGCCTACTAAACAACATGCTGAATGACAGAACGATCCAAGTCACCATGGGTTCAGATATTAGTTCACCGAGGAAATTAAAAAATGGCCTACCTCAAGGATCGGTGCTTGCACCACTCCTCTTCAATCTCTACATTGCAGACATACCGGAAACAAGATCAAAGAAGTTTGGCTACGCCGATGACTGGGTCCTTGCAACGAGAAGTCAGTCATTTGAAGGGGCAGAGGAGACCCTAACAGCTGACTTGGAGAAGATGGGAGAATATTTCCGAAAATGGCACCTGCAACCTAACGCCAACAAAACAGAAGTATCATGTTTTCACCTAAACAATAAAGCGGCTAAGAGGGAGCTCAGAATAAAATTCGAGACCACATGGCTTACCCACAATAAAACCCCAAAGTACCTAGGTGTGACCTTCGATAGAACACTCTCTTTCAAAGGTCACCTAATGAAAACAGCAGAGAAACTAAAAACAAGGAATAACATTATACAGAAGCTCTGTGGAACGACATGGGGAGCGGCAGCTACTACGTTACGGACATCAGCCTTAAGTCTCGTCTTCTCAGCTGCCGAATATTGTGCGCCGGTATGGCTAAACAGCCCCCACACCCATAGAATCGATGCACAGCTCAATAACACAATTAGAATGATCGCTGGTGTAATAAAGACTACACCCGTGGAATGGCTCCCAGTACTAAGCCACATACCACCCCCTAACCTACGCCGCACAAACGCTCTTATAAGAGAGTACAAAAAGATAATGAGCAATCGGAATCTACCCATCCATGAGAATTTTGAAGATGCCACCCAAAGCCGCTTCCGCTCCAGAAGGTCACCCATCAGAACCGCAATAGCCACATCTGCAACAGGGGAAGAATTCAACATAACCAGCGCCTGGCACCAAGAATGGTCCTTAAAGAACATCAGCAAACTTCCATGTATCTCCCAGAAGCCTCCAGGTTTTGACTTATCACGCAAAACCTGGGCAACTTTAAACAGAATTAGAACTAAACATGGCAGATGCGCCTATTCCCTCTACCAGTGGGGCGTGACAGAATCGCCGCTATGTCAATGTGGAGAAAATCAAACTATCCAGCACATAATAGAAGACTGCCCCAGGACAGCCTATGATGGGACTCCAGAAGATTTCCTGATGGCGACTCCAGAATCAATTGCATATATTAACTCATTAGATGTTTGTTTGTAATTACTTCCAAACTACTATAACTTTGTATAACTACTGTAACATGTGTATTATGTGTAATTTTGTATAATTTTGTATAATTCTGTATAACTATTGTAATAACTGTAAGAATATCTAATGCCAAATTATTACAATTTTGCATATTGATTGTAATAACAATTTTGTCTAAATGCCATACGCTAAATAAATAAATATGGCTGGAAATAGCTAGAATCGTTCCAATATACAATATGGATCACAAGAAAGATGAGCAGGACTATGAGGGTTGTTCAACAAATAAGGTAACAGAAACCATCATGTCACAAATGCTAACTGAATTACATGTCTAGATGGAAGAGAAGATCAGTTAGATGGAGGTAGCTGCGCTACTGTGCTTCGAAATCCTGTTCCAAGATGGAAATGTTGACGTATAGATGGTCGTCGATTCAAGTGCGAAGTGTAATAAGGCTTTTCCGTTAAAGAAAATGTTCCCAGCTGAAATTCATCGCCAGCTAGTGAAAGTATACGGAATTGTGTAATATCACAAAAAGGTATTGTTTTAATACCATCATTGCGATGAAGGCAAAACAGATGTGTGAAACGTGCAATGTTCATGGCGGACAAGCAAGTTCACTTGAGAGGAGAACGTGTGTCTATCGGAGCCTTCATTCAATGAGGTAGGCTGCACACAATTCTTACATCTCCGTTGATATTATAGTGAAAGTCGTGAGATGGGCTTGTCTCTCCGGCACTCCGTTGGGTATTAGGCAGAGGGTGTCTTACTCCTGCACTGCATAGTCATAGAGGACGAAACGTTGATACATCATATGACACATGAGACGAAGAGAGAACGAAAGACATGGAGACCGTCCATTCCCCCATAAGAAGGTCGAAATAACGGGAACCGTGAAGATTGTAATCGCCACAGTCTTTTGAGACACGAGGGGTGCGCTACTGGTTGATTTCCTCGCCTAAGGAGAGACCATAAATGCTGACATTTATTGAGCCACACTCGAAGGTCTGAGGTAACAATTTGAAGAAAATGCCTTCGACTGCTTTCGGAAGGTGCCGTTTTGTTACACGACACGCGACCGCATAAGCTATCTATTCCGCGTGATTTAGTCCGGCGTTTCCGTTGGACTGAATTATAGCACCTTCCGCATAGCATGGATCTCGCACAAGCGATTTTCATTTGTTCGGAACTGTTAAAGAAGCATATTTTAAATTACAAAAATATCGACAAAATGTGCAAACTCGTGTTGATCTGAAAATCATGTGTAGGAGTCTACGATCAGTTTCCGTGGAAGCAACACGTGATTTAGTGTATGAAGTACGATTTCGCATAAAGAATTTGTTGAAAGTTGTCTCAAAAACATATATGCGTGATCTCGTGTGGTTTCTAAGATCGTATGATGGATGCATTTTTGTCATTTTTATGGTTCTCGGGAAATGATGATAAGCATCCAGGGACCTTGCTGTGAAAGTTAATATTAAACAGGGGCTAGAAATGTTTTTACTAACTTTGCAGGGGATCAAATAAAACAAAAAATAGTTGGCATCGTAACATCCCTCAATTCTCGTTATAGTAACATTGGACCCTTTATATTAACCATTCTGTTATGCACTTTTTGTTGCATGCGCGGTAGAATCTGCGGCCGGCTAAGAGTTATCTTTACAAGATAAGAAGTAAGCAAGTTGCCTCCATCTGTGCTAGGAAAAGAGCGCGAGGATGTTACATTCAGAAATCGACCGTGTTTGTTGCACCTGACATATCTTTTTGGTAGAAAGCGTTACATTCAGGAAACCACTGTGTGGTGTATGAGGGTTAGAATTTGTGTCTTTTGGGAATTATGTAAATATGATGCCTCTCATACCCTCATTAAACGTTACAATGTATATATTAGACATAATGTATAAAATTTACACGTACATATAGTGTGCAATCAATCAACTCAGGAACGCACACGCATACACACACTTAAGGCAAACGGTTCAGCCGACTATTCCACATAAACTCTCGCAAACACATCCACTATTTACAAATAAATACTCATTTACACATTTAGTCACTCGAGTGAATAGTATGAGTATGGGAGGGTTCGGCTAGCCGCGCGGTCTAACGCGCTGCTTCAGGAGCGGGAAGGCGTTCTGGTCCCCGGCACGGATTCTCCTGGAGGATTAGTGTCGACGTCCGGTGTGCCGGCCAGCCTGTGGATGGTTTTTAAGACGATTTTTCCATCTCCCTCGGCGAATGCGGGATGGTTCCTCTTATTCCGCCTCAGTTGCACTATGTCGCGATTGCTGCGCAAACACTGTCTCCATGTACGCGTACATCTTAATTACTCTACCATGCAAACATTTGGGGATACACTCGTCTGGTATGAGACGTTCCCGGGGGGTCCACTGGAGGCCGAACCACACAATAACCGTGGGTTCAACGTGGGGCGGTGGTGGGGTGGGCCTGTTGTGGGGTTGTGTACCACGGACAGCTACGGCGGGACGAAACCTCTCCGTCGTTTGTAGGTCCTCGGTTTAATACACAATACACACACACGATCCATGGAGAAGAAATAAAAACTTTGAGGTTCGCCGATGACATTGTAATTCTGTCAGAGACAACAAAGGACTTGGAAGAGCAGTTGAACGGAATGGACAGTGTCTTGAAAGAAGGATATAAGATGAACATCAACAAAAGCAAAACGAGGATAATGGAATCTAGTCGAATTAAGTCGGGCGATGCTGAGGGAATTAGGTTAGGAAATGAGACACTTAAAGTAGTAAAGGAGTTTTGCTATTTGGGGAGCAAAATAACCGATCATGGTCGAAGTAGTGAGGATATAAAATGTAGACTGGCAATGGCAAGGAAAGCGTTTCTGAAGAAGAGAAATTTGTTAACGTCGAGTATATATTTAAGTGCCAGGAAGTCGTTTCTGAAAGTATTTGTATGGATTGTAGCCATGTACGGAAATGAAACATGGATGATAAATAGTTTGGACAAGAAGAGAATAGAAGCTTTAGAAATGTGGTGCTACAGAAGAATGCTGAAGATTAGATGGGTAGATCACATAACTAATGAGGAGGTATTGAATAGAATTGGGGAGTAGAGGAGTTTGTGGCACAACTTGACAAGAAGAAGGGACCGGTTGGTAGGACATGTTCTGAGGCACCAAGGGATCACAAATTTAGCATTGGAGGGCAGCGTGGAGGGTAAAAATCGTAGAGGGAGACCAAGAGATGAATACAGTAAGTAGACTCAGAAGGATGTAGGTTGCAGTAGGTACTGGGAGATGAAAAAGCTTGCACAGGATAGAGTAGCATGGAGAGCTGCATCAAACCAGTCTCAGGACTGAAGACCACAACAACAACAACACACACACACGGGAGGGTTCTGCTCTCATCCTTACAGATGAACCGTTTCTTATCATGAAACGACAGCCTGACTTTCAGCCGCGTTGCAGTTATGTACCTCATGATCACGAGATCGAAAGACTACTTGGTGCATTATACGTGAATGTCGAGACGGAGCACCGCCAACGCCATCCAGTGGATACTCCTTGTGATCTTCGATTGTAAGAGCCTTCGAGGCCACACTATGCATACCCGTAACCCAGGAAAGAATGATCCGAGTGAATTAAAGTACGAAGGTGTTGTAGAATAATGTAGATACCATAAACGATATTACAGAGACATTTACCTAGCAACACACTCTCTCAGGAGACACGTAAACCTCACAAAGCTCAGTCATTAAAGAGCCGTTGAAATAAGTGGAAACGTTAAAGCAAGTTGGAGTATGTTTCGTTGAAGATAAATGTCACAATAGCAGCATTTAACTTGGAACGACGCAGAACGACCAGTCTTCGGGAAGTGGGTTTCTCATACCGTGTCATTTCGGCTCATACTGGACAGCATGCAAGGAAACTGATGCACGTGTGGAACCAGCGGCTAGACCAGGGTCGTATGCAGTGACGAACATGTATTAGAATGCACAATGTGACCGTAGCACTGGAGATGTCTGCCGTCTCGACAGCGTGATAGAGATGGATCGTACAGTGTCCACCGTTGGCTCTGCACTGGAATCCTGCATTGCAGGTGCCGTTTGTTGAAGGCTGGACTGGTGGCACGCATACCATTGTTCAGAAACCGTAACCGCCTTTGCTGCGATGAATATGTGAACGGCGTCGTTGGAAAAATGTTGTGCTCGCTGACTAGAATTGCTTCACCCACTCATACAGTAACAGGTAAGTTGAAATCTGAGACTCCATTGACCAAAAGTCAATGGTATGATGCATTTTACGTGACGAAATATTGCTGTGCGTAAGGTGGTTGCTGGTCAGAACAAAATGTGAAAACGAACTGTCAGGAATTTTTTCCAGCTTGTAGCAGAAGTGTTACGCTCCGATAAGAAATGATTGCGTCATTATGATTGTAAAGGATAAAAGTGCGGAAGCGAATAGAGTCTCTAAGACTACAGATTAAGAATATACTTTGACCAGGAAAAGTAATGGTGATTACTTTGAAGAGAAATGTCTTTCTAACAGGCACGTCTCTATTCATTCTTGATGGTGATACTGGGAATCAAGTTACTAAACACGTTTGCAATTTTAATAGCATTTCTGGCAAATTCATCCCTTTTCATGACATCCAACTTCCAGTCCCTATCTCAGATCTTACGATTTTTGTTATATTTGCACTACGAAATTTAAGGTTCCATGGCGTTCGATTAGAAAAATTTAAAGCATTACTCAATAAATGCGAGGTGATTATAAATAATCTGCAGAGAATGACTTTTATTTGTTCTCGAGCACCTACAGAAACAGTGAGGGAACTGCAAGAAGTACATTCATATATAAAATGTTAGCGCAACCAAGTAAAGTTCGTATACTTTCTGAACAGGCTGAAGAGATATATAGCAAAGTGATGCTTGACTACAAGAGATTTTGCATATAACAGTGACCTCAAAATGTAATTAGAAAAGTTCTGAAAGCGAAAATAAATGTGAAAAAATTAACAAAACAATAAAATGTCTTTCTTAACATGAAAACAGTTTAGCAGTGATCACGTGGTTAGCTGTAACTGATTGGCATTATCCTCCGTCATAAGGAAATATAGATCAGTTTACGTTGTCTACTATGTTGAACTACATCTCTGTACTTCTGGATGCTTGACAGTTTTTCTTTGACCACTAGCCTTGCATTATAGAGCTTTTCTAGTTGTGTGTTTTTAAGGGAAACGAAGAAAACAGCATATGAGCAAAGCTTATCTCCTGAATTGGGATGGTCAGTACTTGGAAAAGACAAAACCCTTACAACACTGTTCAATGTTCGTCCTTTGGTGGATTTTCGGACTTAGGCAACGTGCGTGCCAACTCCCCATTAATTCATGATGGCTCCAGAAGCTACAATGCAGTTTTAACATATATAGCACATGCCAGTAATGACTAACACATTTTTGAGACAGCATTACTATGTTGTTGTTGTTGTGGTCTTCAGTCCTGAGACTGGTTTGATGCAGCTCTCCATGCTTCTCTATCCTGTGCAAGCTGCTTCATCTCCCAGTACGTACTGCATCCTACATCCTTCTGAATCTGTTTAGTGTATTCATATCTTGGTCTCCCTCTTCGATTTTTACCCTCCACGCTGTCCTCCAATACTAAACTGGTGATCCCTTGATGCCTCAGAACGTGTCCTACCAACCGATCCCTTCTTCTAGTCAAGTTGTGCCACAAACTCCTCTTCTCCCCAATTCTGTTCAATACGTCCTCATTAGTTATGTGATCTACCCATCTAATCTTCAGCATTCTTCTGAAACACCACATTTCGAAAGTTCCTATTCTCTTCTTGTCCAAACTATTTTTCGTCCATGTTTCACTTCCACACATGGCTACACTCCATACAAGTACTTTCAGAAACGACTTCCTGCCACTTAAATCTATACTCGATGTTAACAAATTTCTCTTCTTCAGAAACGCTTTCCTTGCCATTGTCAGTCTACATTTTATATCCTCTCTACTTCGACCATCATCAGTTATTTTGCTCCCCAAATAGCAAAACTCCTTTACTACTTTAAGTGTCTCATTTCCTAATCTAATTCCCTCAGCATCATCCGAGTTAACTCGACTACATTCCATTATCCTTGTTTTGCTTCTGTTGATGTTCATCTTATATCCTCCTTTCAAGACACTGTCCATTCCGTTCAACTGCTCTTCCAAGTCCTTTGCCGTCTTTGACAGAATTACAATGTCATCGGCGAACCTCAAAGTTTTTATTTCTTCTCCATGGATTTTAATACCTACTCCGAATCTTTCTTTTGTTTCCTTTACTGCTTGCTCAATATACAGATTGAATAACATCGGGGAGAGACTACAGCCCTGTCTCACTCCCTTCCCAACCACTGCTTCTCTTTCATGTCCCTCGACTCTTATAATTGCCGTCTGGTTTCTGTACAAATTGTAAATAGCCTTTCGCTCCCTGTATTTTACCCCTGTCACTTTTAGAATTTGAAAGAGAGTATTCCAGTCAATACTATACTAATATATGTGCAGCTATATCAAAGCTTATGCAGAAAGTATGTTTTCTCACAACGCTCAGTGATGTAAACTTATGCAAAACGAACGCTGGATGGGAATGTGTGAGACTTGCTATCGTGAACGACTGTTCCTACATTCCGACTGCCGGCAGTAACGACTGAATATGCGGTTTTATATTTTTATCGCTCATGTCCGGTCGGGAATTGAAATAGCAGCTTCTGCTTTAGTAGTTAGCATTGTTGTTCCGAGACCATAGATGTACACTAGTGTCCAAAAGAGGTCATGTTGTCTCATCACGATGTTAGAAGGATTACTGAACAAGCTACAGCTTAATCATAAGTCATTTGGCGTATATTATCACCCGAAACATAATGTGACGATAGTTGTGATGGCTAAATACACATTTCTAAGAAACTTATACGACAGTAAAATCTTTTTCACAACCAAATAAGCTGTTGATAGGTGATATGGTTACCTCTAACAGCGACACATGCTTCTTAGCAACGTGGTATGCTCTCCACTAGATGGCGCAAGAGCTCTCTTGGTGATCGATGTCATTCCTCAGCAAGAGGATGCAGACGTCTGGAAGTGTCCTTGGTGGAGACTGATGGGATGCAATTCGCCTTCCTAGTGCATCCCAGGTATGTTCCGTGAGATGCATATGTGGGGACCTCGCTGGCCAATCCATGTGACAGATATCTTCACTTTCGAGAGTAGTTCGAAGCGGACCGCAGCTCTGAAAAGACGATCATATGTTAGCAGTACCTCATCTCTGTGCCTTTGAGCATTTACAGTATTCCTCCGACCACTAACGAAGATATGCAGTTCCATACGGCCATTCAAATGACGTCTCTCCACACCATGACACCATCACCACCAAGCCAGTCTCTTTAGACGATGTTCCTGGGGTTGTATCGGCTACCAGGTTCTCTCGAGAGTAATATGCGATGAGAATCATCTTGCAAGAAGAGTCTGGATTCATCTGTGAAGAGCGCATTCCTCCATCCATGGTCCAATTTTGATGCCGAATCCACAATACATGAGCCCATTTCTGTCCTGGAGTGAGTGTCATGCACATTGCTGGACGACTGGCAAACAGTCGCTGTACTGTGCCTCCGATACACAGTTAGTCGGGAAAAAGCAGCTCCTGAGGCAGCAACAAGCTCCGCAGCCAGTTGTCTTGTAGGTGTACTCCCATTTCGTTGAGCTATTACACCCAGATTTCGGTCCTGCTCGGGGTGATTATTCTTGGTCGACCTTGTAATTGCCTACGACGAATATCCCCTGTGTCCCAGAGCCTCGAAATGACACTTTGTGGCAAATCCAATGTCTGTGTCCTGTCTGCTTCAAGGCGCCAGAGTATTCTACTCTGCAAAACAGGGTGCAAATGGCATCTTTGTTTGCATTACATTGTCAGCTTCACCAAGAGACTAAACTTTGCTCATTATGAAGAGACAAACGAGACTGAGACATGAGTGTTCTGATGTACTATTTGTATTTACATTTCACTTATGCCACTATTCACAGGACGGAGTACACCTATCCTGTATAGAGTGAAGTAGAGTTCGTACATAAATGTTTACACTGATATTGGGTGATTTCTCATCTTTTCTCATCTCATTTTCGTGTTCTCGTGATTATGCTTAACTTTTGGACAGTAGTACAGATATGATGAATCATCGTCTTACTGTCTTGATGGATAGTAAAACTGTTCCATTCGACAATGATGTCATTCCAAAGACAACACTGGAGTGCACGTTGGAGGTGTGGCGGGGGGACTTGAAGTCCCATACAACCCTCTGACGGTGGAATTTCAGGTCGCAGGTAAATATTAACTAACTACGAACTACATTACGTATCAACAGTGGTAGTTGACGATGGTCGATACCCATCGAGTGGTCAAGTCAACCCTAACACGTCATTAGTGGCCGTAACAATGCTATCGTTAGCCATGGTCAGAACTGAGTCCTCAAGGATGTTGAGAGGAACAGGGTGTCGTTGCCAGTGCCGAGTAGGCATTGTGCCAATGTTTTGCAAGCCAGTGACCATGTCGTGTAGGGCTTCTACTTTGGCATAGAGATGCCTTGCTTTCTCTCGCATGGACGTCTTGAGAGTGGCAATGTCCGTTTCCTCGTGGAGGGTAACTACCCTCGTGAGGGAGCTGCATACAGGCTCCACCGAAGCACCTTATCTTGCAGGCGCTGGAGGGTTTGCATCGGGGAGGCACTAATCGTAGCCCACACAGTGGAGCCATTGGTGAGGGAAGGATGGACAACCATCTGGCACAGCTGGAGCTTGGTGTCGGGGTTCAGTTCCCAGCTGGTAAACACTGGGTACAACGCTTTTATCAGCTTGAGTCCTTTTTGGGTTACGTATTCTGCATGGCGATGGAAGAGCAGTTTTTATCCATCTGGACACCTATGTATTTGGTATCAGGGGACCATGGGACCTGGACGCTTGCAATAGTGATGTTGTGGCGGAGGATGGGGCGCCGTTTAGTGAAGTAGGCTGCCGTAGGTTTCGCTGCATTGATGGCAATCTTGTTGGAACGACACCAAGTCACTGTCGCGTCCACCCGCCTCTGGAGGCGAACAATGAGCTGGACTGTGTTGCGGCCAGTGGTATAGAGCGTAGTATCATCGGCGTATTGCGCCAGGTGGCAGTGTGGGAGGACTGGCATATCATTAACATAAATATTAAAATGGATGGAAGACAACACAGAGCCTTGGGGGTACCCATCGACATGTGACGTAAGCTCGAGTGTTGACCTGATTCAAACCGTGAACGACGGAACCTTTATATTCAGCGAAAATACGAAAGCGCATGCGCCAAGGTAATGCGCAAGCGCTCAAGCATTTCTACTGCCCCCTGGCAGAAGAAGAGTTGCAGCGCCTCTAATGGGGAATACTGTCGAAAAACAGTGTACCGTTAAAAAATATTACTCACAGCCGATCGATTCATATACCATTGTTTCTTCATATCTGATAAAACACGATTCCAAGTTTTACTTAATGGGTATCCATTATCACGGTTAATGATATTATCTATAGGTCTGATTTCGACAGATAATTTTAAAACACAATCCCAATAACGAGAGGCGTTTGCAACAACTGTTATCTCATTGTATAGCATCCTATGTCCATATGTAAGACAGTGCTCAGCCACTGCAGATGTGTCAAGTTTTAAAAATCGCGGCCGGCCGTTGTTGCTGAGTGGTTCTAGGCGTTTCAGTCCGGAACCGCGCTGCTGCTCTATTCTTCATGGTGTTGCTAGGACCTGGAATTGGTGATATTTCTGCAAATTACTTTCTTTTTGCTGGGAGATATTGCACCTTGAGTTTCATTTGAGTTATTGGAATTTTCAGCCAGAGGATCGTAGTGTGTGGACACTTCTTCCTTACGCAAGTCTCGAATCCATCTCATGGCCATTGATTTTAGCTTCCTTACAGATATGAAGTGATTTCTCTCCGGAAAACTGCCCAACCAATCTCTACCAGGTATACGCCAAATTGGATTTAAACTGTTAACTATTTTGTTCATTTACGCAAATTCGTATGCAGATATCGTAAGATCCAGAGAACCGATGCCACAAAACATGTTTGCTAACTTCTTGACATGTTCTGCAATTTCTCTTTTCTGTTGAACAATGAACGTCGATTTGCAACCCATTCTAGGGTATTCCTCCATTCCTTTTTTTTCTCTCCTGGAGAGTGCTGAAAGGAATCACTAATTCTTTTGCTACTAACCTTTTAGATTTCCCGTCTTTGCAGGCATTAATAACATCTTGCAGTCTTGTGTCCGTTTTGCCTCATTCGAAATACGTTTACGATTCTTCGCCATAAAATGAAAGTAAAATCAAAATTATTATTACGTGGCGTAATACCGTTTGTGGAGGCAATGCCAGTCATGTTGTCTGCCATAATCTCCATCTTCAAGTTATTAAATATATGAAAGTTAGTAGAAACATTGCAGTTCAGATTACACATCTGCCACATTAACTTCTTGTATGTAACCAAGTTATAAATCAGAAGAATTCTACAAAACTAACATGAATACTCACACCTACCTGGGTTCAGTCACACAGCTAGAATTATAAGAAAAGTAATGAAACCTTTAAGACATGTCTTGCTTTTAAGCGGCACTAACAAACAATAGCTAATACTATTGTTTTAGTTCCTATCGTTGTTCTGTAGATTGCAGCACAATCAGAGCACCGCTCAGCGAATTTGTTACTACGATGTCAAGTGACCGATCTACATTACAGGAATTCGCCCCATCTCCTCTATCAACCTATGCTTTTTATCGAAACAACGATCATATGGAGTATCAAGCGAAATTTATGACTGCATTGAACATTTCTTGGTAGGGAGAGCGTAGTGCATTATCTAGGATGGAGGAACATCGACAGCCATAGAAGTTACTTCAGGTGTGCCCCAGGGTTATGTGTTGGAACATTTACTGTTCATGTTGTATATTAATGGCCTTGCAGATAATATTAATAGTAACCTCAGACATTTTGCATATTATGCAGTTATCTACAAAGTACTGTCTGAAAAAGGCTGCGGTGGTAGTCAGTCGGATACTGACAATGTTTCAACGGCTGCGAAGATTGTCAACTTGCCTTAAATGTTCACAAATGTAAAATTGTGCATTACAAAACCGAAAAAACATATAACCTATGACTACAATATCAACGAATCGCAGTTGGAATCGTGTACCTAGGTTATGATTTGTAGGGCTATGGAATCGATTGAAAATTTAGGCTCAGACGTAGCTAAAGCAGGTGACAGACTTCGGTTCACAGGTAGGTACTAGAGAAATGGTGTCAGTCTACTAGTGAGATTGCTTGCAAAGAACTGGTCTGATACATCGTAGAATGTTGCTCAAGTGTGTACAACCCGTAGCGGATAGAACTAACAGGAGATATTAGACATACACGAAAACGGCCAGCACTAATCATATAAGTGTAGAAAAGTTGTGGAATGTTTTCAAAGAGATATTATCGACAGTAATTGAGAGATATATACCACATAAATTAATAAGTGATGGTACTGATCCCCCCATGGTACACAAAACAGGTCAAATCGTTGTTGCAGAAGCATCGAAAAAACATGCCAAATTTAAAAGAACGCAAAATCCCCAAGATTAGCAAAGTTTTACAGAAGTTCGAAATATGGCGCGTACTTCAATGCGAGATGTTTTTAATAATTTCCACAACTCTTCCTCGAAATCTGGTAGAAAACCCAAAGAGATTCTGGTCATACATAAAACACACCAGTGGCAAGACGCAATCAATACCTTCACAGCGCGATAACAATGGTGAAGTCACTGATGACATTGCCACTAAAGCAGAGTTATTAAACGCAGTTTTCCGAAACTTCTTCACCAAAGAAGACGAAGCAAATATTCCTGAATTACAATGAACAACAACTGCCAAGATGAGAAACATAGAAGTAGATATGCTCGGAGTAACGAAGCAGCTTAAATCACTTAATAAAGGCAAGGCCTCCGATCCAGATTGTATACCAGTCAGGTTCCTCTCAGAGTACGCTGATAAAATAGTTCCATATTCAGCAATTATATTCAACCACTTGCTCACAGAAAGATCCGTACCTAAAGACTGGAAAATTGCTCAGGTCACACCAATACCCAAAAATGGAAGTAGGAGTAAACCGCTGAATTACAGGCCTATATCACTAACATCGATTTGCAGTAGGGTTTTGGAACATATACTGTGTTCGAACATTATGAAGTACCTCGAAGAAAACGATTTATTGACACATAGTCAGTACTGTTTCAGAAAATATCGTTCTTGTGAAACACAACTAGCTCTTTATACTCATGAAGCAATAACTGTTATCGACAGGAGATGTCAAATTGATTCCATATTTTTAGATTTCCAGAAGGCTTTCGACACCGTCTCACGAGCGTCTTCTAACCAAACTGCGAGCCTACGGAATATCGCATCAGTTGTGCGACTGGATTCGTGATTTTCTGTCAGAAAGGTTACAGTTCGTAGTAACAGACGGAAAGTAATCGAGTAAAACAGAAGTAATATCCGGCGTTCCCCAAGGAAGTGTTATAGGCCCTGTATTGTTCTTCATCTATATTAACGACATAGGAGACAAACTGAGTAGCCGTCTTAGATTATTTGCAGATGATGCTGTCATTTACCGTGAAAACGACTTGCAAAATGTTTTAGATAAGATATCTGTATGGTGCGAAAAGTGGAAATTGCCCCTGAATAAGGAAAAGTGTGAAGTTATTCACATGAGTACTAAAAGAAATCAGGTAAAATTCGATTACGCGATAAGTCACACAAATCTGAATGCTGTAAATTCAACTAAATACTTAGGGATTACAATTACAGATAACCTTAATTGGAACGATCACATAGATAATATTGTGTGTAGAGCAAACCAAAGACTGCGATTCATTGGCAGAACACTTAGATTCATAGAAGGTGCAACAGGTCTACTAAAGAGACTGCTCACACCACGCTTGTCCGCCCTATTCTAGAGTATTGCTGTGAGGTGTGGAATCCGCATCAGGTGGGACTGACGGATGACATCGAAAAAGTAAAAATAAGGGCAGCTCGTTTTGTATTATCGCGAAATAGGGGAGATAGTGTCACAGACATGATACGTGAATTGGAGTGGCAATCATTACAACAAAGGCGTTTTTCGTTGCGACGGGATCTTCTCATGAACTTTCAATCACCAGTTTTCTCCTCCGATTTCGAAAACATTCTGTTGGCACCCACCTACGTAGGGAGAAATGATCATCACGATAAAATAAGAGAATCAGGGCTCACACAGAAAAATTTAAGTGCTTGTTTTTCCCGCGTGCCGTTCGAGAGTGGAACAGTAGAGAGACAGCTTGAAGGTGGTTCATTGAACCCTCTGCCAGGCACTTTATTGTGAATTGTAGAGTAATCACGTAGATGTAGACGTAGATGTCACTGATTTGTTCGACCCGTGGGAGAGTGCCACGGAGGTGCTAATGGAACCGAACTGGGAGACAACTGAAGATCGACGCCACCTATTCCATGGAAAACTACTTAACAAATATCAAGGGCCAGCTTTAAGCCCGTAGGGCTTGCAAGGACAAGATTATATAAGGGGCAGTCCAACGTAAACAACACACATAGAAAAAAGTAAGTTCTCGCTTCCCACGCCCGGGTTCCCGGGTTCGATTCCCGGCAGGGTCAGGGATTTTCTCTGCCTCGTGATGACTGGGTGTTGTGTGATGTCCTTAGGTTAGTTAGGTTTAAGTAGTTTTAAGTTCTAGGGGACTGATGACCATACATGTTAAGTCCCATAGTGCTCAGAGCCAGAGCCAAAAAAGTAAGTAAACTGTTTATTATTTCAAAAGTAATCGCCATAGCTGCCAATACATTTACCTCATTATGAAACAAGATCGTCAGTGCCTTCACGGAAAAATGTGCGGTTGCCTACGGAACCATGATTGCACCCAGGCGTGCAAGTCTTCGGACGAAGTAAATCGACGGCCGCGAATATCTTTCTTAAGGCACCAAAAATATGGAAATCACGTGGGGAGGGATCGTGACAGAACGGAGGGTGTGTAAAGGCTTTCCAGCGACACTTCTGCCAGCGTAGCCAAAACAACCATGGCAACATGTGGGCGCACCTACATATTTTTCTACGCTGCAGAAGTTTCGCTGGGAAGTCTTACACATCCTCCATGCATTCTCGATCTCACCTTATGCGATTTCCCTGCTTTTGGTCTCCCGAAGAAAGACATTCATGGCTGCTGATTTGATTCGGACGAAGAGTGCATGCCTGAGTACAATCGTGTTTCCGCAGGCAACCTCACTTTTGAAGTAATAAACAGTTTACTTACTTTGTTTTCCATCTGTCTCGTTTTCATTTGACTATCCCTTATATTAATTACAGCGCGCACAGAGATGTTAAACACCCGTGCTCCATATTGAGTGGAAACTCTAACAACTAGTACAATATGAAGCACCTTTTACCATACACTTCACAGTCACTTGCGGAGTAGGGAGGCATATGTAGAAGCCCGGCACTGTCACAGGCTTGTTTCACTGTAGAAAGAATGTGACAGAAAAGCTGTAAACCTTGACTGACTGACATTCGAAGAAAAGCACCGTACGTCTCACAAGAACCCTTCTTAGGAAACTTCAAGAGAAATCTTTCAAGGCAAATATTACTAATATTATTCAGCCCCCAAGTATCTTCCCCGAAAAGATCGCATAGATAATATTAGGCAAATGACAGTTCGTACAGAAGTGTTAAAGCGCTCATTCTTCGCCCGCTGCACCTGTGAACTGAACGAGAACGAGCCCTTCTAAATGGGTGAATAAAGTGTACCCTTTGCCACGCACTTCACAGTGATTCGAAGAGTGCAGATGTATATGTAGGTACCGATGTAGATGAACAGCATCCTTTACTGGCGAGATTTTCACGGTGACGAACAGATACAGACGTCCATCACACACTTGTTCCAATCCATGGCGGAAGACTTATAAGACACAGAAATATAATAGATGATCCCACTGTATGAGAAGTATTTGTTTTCAGGTGGTGAATACGCTGAGAAGTATTTATAGGATTTTTATATCTATTCTATTAAGGTTTTCCACGAATTCTTTCCATTAAAAGACGAGGGAAGTTGACTTTGTATAACAGAAAGCGACAGTCATGGATATGTAGCTAGACTTATTCGGGGCGACAGTTCTCTTAAAGGTCACTAGTAGTTCTGTGCGCAGCAAAGAACCATGAATATGATATAAGATTGCAGTCTGGCACGTGATATAACGACGTGCATAGAAACGAGGAAGCTGAATAGCCCGCCAGAGCAAATGTGGCGCATCATTGATGGAGGGAAGGCACATAAGCTACCAACGAACAGAACAGCTAGTTACATTCCTAAAGGGACATCCAATACAGAATATTTCTAATATTTTCGGTTGAGAGATGGCTGCTTTCTCCCTCTTTCAAGAAAAATGCTTATGATCGTTAAGAAACAAGAAGGATGTAACGTAATGAATCGTCGACATCGTGGTTCTTATAGACTGAGCATTAACTCGGATGGTCGAATAAGAAGGAAAGCACATACCATTGTCTTGTTGGAGCAACCATTTGAGCATTCACTTGAAGAGATTGAAAGGAACGATCAGGAACCTAAATTAGGACGTATGGGTGGAGATTTCAAGCGCAGTCCTCTGAATGGGAGTCCACTGTCTTAACGGTGATGTCGCCTCACTTGGTTTATTCCTGACAGCTTACAGGGTCAGTGTGAAACTTATATTTTCTTCGTACTTATAATATTCCGTATTGGAACTTAATTAAGCTATTTTCCTCTTCGGCGTCTCGGTTTATAAAGCATTCTTTTCAATGAGAAACCACTCACAACTTTTTAAATTACAAAAATATCGTGGTTTCTACAACCAAAACGTTCAGGCTTTGTGAGAAATTCTACAACATGTTTTAGATGAGTATTGTTTCACTGCGTTTTTTTAAAATTTGCTTCTGACTGTTTATCTATACAAGCACTAGTTCAAATTGTTCAAATGGCTCTGAGCACTATGGGACTTAACATCTATGGTCATCAAATGGTTCAAATGGCTCTGAGCACTATGGGACTCAACTGCTGAGGTTATTAGTCCCCTAGAACTTAGAACTAGTTAAACCTAACTAACCTAAGGACATCACAAACATCCATGCCCGAGGCAGGATTCGAACCTGCGACCGTAGCGGTCTTGCGGTTCCAGACTGCAGCGCCTTTAACCGCACGGCCACTTCGGCCGGCTCTATGGTCATCAGTCCACTAGAACTTAGAACTACTTAAACCTAACTAACCTAAGGACATCACCCAACACCCAGTCATCAAGAGGCAGAGAAAACCCCTGACCCCGCCGGGAATCGAACCCGGGAATCCGTGCGTGGGAAGCGAGAACGCTACCGCACGACCACGAGCTGCGGACCAAGCACTAGCCCTTGGAGGTTTACCCAACATTAGATATGCTCATGGGTCTTATTAAAAGAAAGTTATTATTTACCATTTATATTCTATATCCACAGTATTTTCATTTCTGCTATGAATTCTTGGCTACTTGCAGGAAACATTTACTAACGGCACATTTGAATCTTGAGGGATCTAGTCGGTTATTATGTGAACTGTGTCGACCGTACGCCGCTTGACGTATTCTGATGGAAGGCGCCGTATCATGCGTTTGTACTTTCTCCTCTATTTCCCACAAACAGTAGATATCACTGAAGCAGACAGTGACACGCTTGTCTGTGCGGAGCGCCACTTCCTGTTCTTTTTCTGTTGCTGCTACAGCACTCTATAACGCGCTTCTGTCCTTTATCTTCCGCAACTGCTGAACGGTCTGGGACAAGAGCACGGAGTGATGAAGTTACGCTTCGAGAAATATGAACTAAGGTGTGGGTTCATTGTCGCAGGAGAATGGAAAGAGCGGTAATACTAACTAACGGAAGGTATTGTTCGGCTCCCATTTGTTGGCTTTTATTTGTCTGAGCAAGTGTCAGCTTTCTTAGTCGCAGTAGCAGCAGCCGCGGAGCTCTTAATTCTAAACTTCAACACGTATACGTCAGTGCTTGATTCTTCATTTATTTGAATATTTACAAGAGGTAGGGTCGTGGGATTTTGTAGTATATCCTCACTCCACTATCAGCGCCTCTGTCGCCTGACTGTAATAACTAATCAACCACCGAAAAGAAATTTATGTTCCCACCGTACATCGGCACTAGTGAGCAATGTTTTATTGACGAACAATTACGGCAGGAAGTATTATTATGGAGCCGACGTAAAAACAAACTTTACAATCAAAACACCATCGTAAGATAGGTTAACACGCAAAGTGTCATATCCAAGTTCACAATAAACGTAGCCAAGAATATTTACCCCAAAACCTTCTGTACTCTTATATATAGACCCAGAATAGGGCAGTAGTTAGCATACTGGACTCGCATTCGGGAGAACGACGGTTAAAACCCGCTTCCGGTCACGCTGATTTAGGTTCTCCGTGATTTCCCTAAATCGCTTCAGGCAAATGCCGGGATGGTTCCTTTGAAAGGGCACAGCCGACTTCCTTCACCATCCTTCCCTAATCCTATGGGGCCGATGAACTGACTATTTGGTCCCGTTCCCTGAATCAACCAACCGACCATGAATGTCTTTCAAAAAATATCAGAGCTGTGGAGCACGTTCTACAAAAAGAGTTTTCAGCTTTAGAAAAGTACTTTAGTACTTCAGTTTTTGCAACAGGGAAGACTGACAGCGCCAGAGCGCTTGGTTTGTGCATATAGTTTATTTACTTTATTACTTTCTGTCAGTTCTTTAGGATCTTCCATGTGCCTACTTAAAACTGTCTCATAGTAGAAGATGTCTAGGGACTATATTGGTTATGGGCAGATACAGGGGGAGTTGACTACTGCCCGCATCTCGTGGTCGTGCGGTAGCGTTCTCGCTTCCCACGCCCGGGTTCGATTCCCGGCGGGGTCACGGATTTTCTCTGCCTCGTGATGGCTGGGTGTTGTGTGCTGTCCTTAGGTTAGTTAGGTTTAAGTAGTTCTAAGTTCTAGGGGACTGATGACCATAGATGTTAAGTCCCATAGTGCTCAGAGCCATCTGAACCAATTGACTACTGTCTCCGCAAGTAGTTAGAAATTGTGCTGGCCACAGACGACAGGCCTGAGCTGTCGGGACTTAGTGGTAACGCCAGCGAGATATCTACACTATGTGATCAAAAGTATCCGGACACCCCAAAAAACATACGTTTTTCACATTAGGTACATTGCGCTGCCACTTACTGCCAGGTACTCCATATCAGCGACCTCAGTAGGCATTAGACATCGTGAGAGAGCAGAATGAGGCGCTCCGCGGAACTTATGACTTAGAACATGGTCAGGTGATTGGGTGTCACTTGTGTCATACGTCTGTACGCGACATTTCCACACTCCTAAATATCCTTAGATCCACTGTATGCGATGTGATAGTGAAGTGGAAAAGTGAAGGAACACGTACAGCACAAAAGCGTACGGGCCTACGTCGTCTGTTGACTGACAGAGACCGCCGGCAGCTGAAGAGGGTCGTAATGTGCAATAGGCAGACATCTATCCAGACCATCACAGCACAGGCCTACATTGATGTTTTAAGCACCTTCTTGCTTCCCACTGTTGAACAGCAATTCGGGGATGGCGATTGCATCTTTCAAGACGATCGAGCACCTGTTCATAATGCACGGCCTGTGGCGGAGTGGTTACATGACAATAACATCCCTATCATGGACTGGCCTGCACAGAGTCCTGACCTGACGTGAATCCTGTAGAATACCTTTGGGATGTTTTGGAACGTCGACTTCGTGTTAGGCCTCACCGACCGACATCGATACCTCTCCTCAGTGCAGCACTCCGTGAAGAATGGACTGCCATTCCCCAAGAAACCTTCCAGCACCTGACTGAACGTATGCCCGCGAGAGCGGAAGCTGTCATCAGGCCTAAGGGTGGTCCAACACCATACTGAATTCCAGCATTACCGATGGAGGGCGCTACGACCTTGAAAGTAATTTTCAGCCAGTTGTCCGGATACTTTTGATGACGTAGTGTATGATACTTCTGCGTGTTCTTATTCGCTTTGCCTTCATGAATGGGGCCCGTAATGGGGTCAACAAATGTGGAGTGCTGATTGTTGGTGAAGACAGGGCTGTGACAACACGGATTGCTTTTATCTGTTTGGACTATGGGTGCAGTTCCAGCAATATCAAGACCTGCACCTGTGACGGTATCTAACGGTTATTTCTAGTGTAGTTGCTCTTCCATACGGCATCCCATACGAGCAAACCAGTTACGTATTTACCTGTGGTTACTCCTACTTCAGGTACTTGGGAAATGCATGACTCTGTTTAAAAAGAATTGCTTGATGTAAACGTAGGGTCGAGCCACGCACGTCTGCTTTCATGCCCGCAGCTAAGTCACTACAAATAATAATCTGTTGCTATGATCCTAGAGCCAGATGGCTAGAGTTACGAGTTAATAAAATACACAGAGATATAAAATAAAAGTTGAATGAATTATTATAATTTAATAACATGGGTTCTATTCTAACATCTGTAATTGATGTAGGCGACCGAGAATTACGTTGAATAATGTTTATTCCAGAAAGGAGATCTCAAATGGTTCAAATGGCTCTAAGCACTATGGGACTTAACATCTGAGGTCATCAGTCCCCTAAATTAGAAACAATTAAACATAACTAACCAAAGGACATCACACACATCCATGCCCGAGGCAGGATTCGAACCTGAGACCGTAGCAGCAGCGCGATTCCGGACTGGAGCGCCTCGAACCTCTCGGCCACAAAGGCCGGCGGACATCTCAAATACACAGGAAGGGTCCTACGACATTCAGTTAAAATACAAACAGAAAATATGCTTATCAAATGCAGTAAAGTGTGTGTGAAATCGTATGGGACTGAACTGCTAAGGTCATCAGTCCCTAAGCTTATACACTATATAACCTAAATTATCCTAATGACAAACACACATATCCATGTCAGAGGGAGGACTCGAACCTCCGCCGGGATAGCCGCACAGTCCATGACTGCAGCGCCTAAAACCTCTCGGCTAATCCCGCACGGCAAATGCAGTAAAGTTACGTTGAGAGTGTTATAAGAATGGTATCAAAATCCCAAAACTAAGTTATAATCAATAATGATTCACAAATTAACACATGTGATACAAAGAATAGTAACTCATACTCTGTCTATCCTCAGTTTTGTTATACAAACGGAAAAAAAGTTAGAGTCCTACTCTGGAGCACATTCAGACCCCTCGAAATATGAAGTCCCTTCAGAAGTTAAACTATGATAGCAACCGTTCATCGCTCAGAATCAAACACGTCCGTGATAGAATGCTACTCGTTGCCACATGCAGCTCCGCCTCCGTCCAGAACTTGCGTAAAACTGCCGAGCTCTTCACTCGAAAAAGTCCCAGTCTCCACTTGACTGCCATAGTGTTCTGCTACTGGTTGTTTTTCTATTGGCTAAAGGCCATCCCCACAAAAAATACATCGTTCTTAAGTTCTACAGAAATTATTTGGCTCAACTTGACCACTTCCTGGAAGAGTAATATATTGCAACAACATTTAAATAAAGAAATGTTATAAATATTCGGTCACACTCAGATCATTCACTATAATTACGAATAAAGCTTTGTTCATGTATAAATAAGCTAGTATTATTGCACAAGTACACTCACATTAAATGACAACGAATTGTCGTTAAATATTGTTTAAACAATTATTTATGCTTTTTAGACCGAAACGTCTTTTGGTTCTCTTTTCAGTTGTAGTGTCCGCTGTCACATGCAACTGACCACTTTTAAATTAGCACAGTTTTTTAATAGCACTTGCAATTAACTTTTGAATAAAGATATTGGAAATATAGTAAACTGTTCATTAAATGAGTACATAGGTTTGACAAACTGTGAGATTTTCATGCTGTATTCATTTCTTTTATATCTCTTTTTCTTCTATATCATTTTCATCATGTAAATATTAAAATTATATAAAAGACATCATAAGTCAATACATAAAACAGATACCGATCAGTTGCTTTGAGGTATGATAGCTGCTGTTTAATGCTATCATCTGAGATATCGTTTGCGGAAATCTCATAAACCATTTAAAAGATGTTAATTCTGAGGTTCATTGTCAAAATATTTGATCACTGTAAATAATTAACTTCTGTTGCTTTAAAGATAGTGAAATTAATGTTGCGTCCTTGGATGCACCTCATTTTTCTGAGATCGCTGATTTATTCAGATCTGCATTAATATTTGATTGTAAATTATTATAGACACTTGAAGAGCTTTAAGAAACCATCTTTCAGCTTCTCTGACACTTCGCCATTTTTGGTGCCTCTCCTGCTCAAAGGCCATGTGAGTAACAGCCGCCTAATTCACAGCTTTGGAATTTACGCACATTCGTCGACGCTGTTCGTCTCTGCAGTTGGCTGGCCAGAACCAGTCACCTAGCCGGGCTGGCCACGGCGCGTCCTGAGCCCTGGGCCCGCTAGTGCTCAGCAGCGCAACAAATTTACCTTGCCTCATATCAATTTTGGGCGGCCGAGTCGCTCGCTTACATATGCGTAACGTTAAACACAGAGAGAAGGACTGTTCCCGATTGGGAACCCTAGTGTGATGTTGGCTACACATCACACCAAGGAAACAGTAGTCGCGTCAGGCAGAAACACTTGCGTCTATCCAGAACGCTTACGTGAAGGTTTTATCCAACATTAGGGAAAGGTTCTACCGTTAGTTTTTGAATGCAGTGCACGCAGCAGGTTGCAGTTCGAGTCCATTTTGGTGCCAGTCGACGCCTGTCATCTGGATTCTCGAATCATTTTCGAGTCATTTCAGCGGCTAACTGAGATGATAAAGTTGGATACCATTGTTCATGACATGGACGCACAAGGTGCTATTTGCAGAAACTTTTCCGTGACTGACGCCAGTTCTCTACGTTGGAGATGGGTGGATGGCTCAGATATTAATCTGACAAGAACGAATTTCTTTGAACAGAGTTAGTGTTTAAGTGGTGTGGAGGAAAGTATGGGAAAAGTCAGACAGAAAAAGAACCTCACACCGGACTGGCGAAGGAGCTGGGCACCGGCAAGTGGTTGTAGCTTATAGCGAAATCCGTTGTGATCGGGCAGACTGTGCTATACTGGCGATGCAGTCAGGTAGAATGGGTGAAGCTCTCATGATTGCCATGAAGTGTCACTCCACATGCCAATTAAATATGAAACACATAACATTAGTACCTCCTAAAATTGTATCTGGTTTGCGCGGCTTAAATAGCTTAAGTTATATGAAAGTGATAATATTTAGTTACCTTTCGTTGTTTTCTGAAATTTAATCATAACTCTGCACAGTGGCCCATAAATAAAATTGCCGCTACACAATACAAATCGTCCAGCAATAGATACTTAGTGTTACTAATGTGAAGCCAAGCCAACGCAAGCAACCTGTGGGAAGTATTAGTTTATTATAATGTAGAATACATCTTGAAGGTCAGGAAAAGAATATGTAAATCCAATAGTGTATAACTTCAGAGGCATTCAGGGTAAGTTGCAACAATCACTGTCATTTATTAATGGTAATAATACACACATAATGTTTGGAGCAGTAAGCTTGCTGAAAGTAAAATGGAAGTAAAGGACATGAATCCTAAGCTACAAATGTAATATATGCCACGAAGATAGGCTGACAATTAGTGGTGATAGCGTATTTACTACCGTGAAGAACTTTGTAATGCCTAATAAGATAAACAGAGATTCAGAATATGAGATAAGATACACTGACCAGCCATAACATTATGACCACTGTCCACTGCCACGTTAGTTGCCGCCTGGTGACTTTGCGCGTACGTGACGCAGTAACAAAAGTATGTAAGCGGAGCAGACACGGAGGGGGATCACCCTAGTGAAGAAATGGGCTGCAAATGAGGAAATCCATTAAGATAAACAGCTTTGACAAAGGGTAGATTATTATTACACAGAGCCTGTGAACGAGTATCACGAATGTACACGTGCTACTGGTGTGAGCATCTACGGAAAGAGTTAGAAGGACAGCGAAACTACCACTATGCGCTAAGTGGTTCGACGTCCACGACTATTCACAGCACGTGGGGTTCGGAGGCTTGTCTGCTCTGTGAAGTAGGATAGATGGTGATCTGTGGCATCTCTGCCGAAAGAGCACAATGCAGGTACAGCGTTCATCATACATTTTGGACATGGAGCTCCACAGCAGATCACCCCTACGTGTTCACATGTTGATCCAACGGCATCGTCAATTACGATTGCAGTAGGCACTGGATCATGGGGATTCGATCGTCGATCAATGGAAACGTGTCGGCTCTTTGGGTGAATCTCATTTTTGCTACACTAGGTCGATGGTCGTCTCCACAGACGCCGTCATCGAGGAGAACGGCGACTCGAAACGTACAGACTGGTGGGAGCAGCATTATGCTATGGGGGACATTCTCCTTCGCTTGCATGGAACCTCTTGTAGTAATCGAAGACACGCTGACAGCTGCGAACCAGCTGCATCAATTCATGCTTGATGTCCTTCTTGACGGCGATGTCATCTTTCAGCAGTTTAATAATTGTCCGTGTCTCGGAGCCAGAACCTTGCTACAGAGCATTGAGCAGCATTATAGTGAACTCACGTTGATGTCTTGGCGACCAAATTACATAAACATTGATGTATTTCGTTCTAGAGGCGGACAAACAAGTTAACAACCAGGTAGGCAGGTAGTCATAACGTTTTGGCTCATCATTATGGATGAAGGTAAGCATCAAAGTTGGGGCGAAATAGTACAAGGATGTTTTTATTGCTTATCCACATAATGTATCTAAATGCTGCAGGCGAAGCATGAAGAATATTGTGGTTTCGTTTCCTGATCATGCCACCGTGGTAGGAAGATATTTCTATTTGCCAGCTGTTGCCTGGAAGACTCATACGCTTAAAACGGGAGGCAGGGACAGATAATTGTGAGACTGTACTGAACTAAATGATCTCAGGACAGGTCCACAGAACCATCTAACTGTCGTCCATTTACTGTAGTAATACGGAAGAAAATTTGTGCTCGCATGTTTTGGCTACCAAATAAGTTTTCTGTGAAAATCAACATGGATTTCGTCAGCATGTATCTGGTGAATTCTGATTTTTTTATGTTCGTTCACAGTATTCAGGAGTCCAGGTTGGCGTCGTGCTTCCTGTTTCTGAAAAGCATTCGATACACTGTCATACCGTCGCCTAACAAATAGAGTGCCTAAAAAAAAAGGTAAAAAGAAAAGAGAGAGAGAGAGAGAGAGAGAGAGAGAAGTACACGTAAGGGGGAGGGAGAAGAAACGGAATGAAACTTCACGGGTTGAGAGTGTATGCGATGTTATTTCAGTGATTACTAAATCGAGTTGGAAAGAACCTGGCAGTATGACTTTGTGCCACTTGTGCCCTGGAATCATGCACTCATTCGGTTGGGAATTGTGTCAATGGTGCCTATTTTACAACTGCTGTAAATGATCCGTGATAGCTTGGGACGGAGTTGACTTCCGAGTTGGTCGCTAATAGATCTGGAGACCTCAACATAATGACGACACGCGTTATATGTGCACAAGCATCGTTCAGTTGGAAAATGGCAGCACAATACTGTCACATGAGAGGTAACTCAAGGGGCTCAGGATGTCCATGACGTACAATTGGGCCATCAGAGTGTCTTCGTTCAATACCAACCGTGACCTGAAATTATATCTGGGTATCCCTACACGATGAGGTCGCGAGTAACACCGATGTGTCTCTCCAAAACATTGCAGAATGAGGTCTCTAGGTTCAAATGGTTCAAATGGCTATGAGCACTATGGGACTTAACATCTGAAGTCATCAGTCCCCTAGAACTTAGAACTACTTAAACCTAACTAACCTAAGGACGACACACACATCCATGCCCGAGGCAGGATTCGAACCTGCGACCGTAGCTGTCGCGCGGTTCCAGACTGAAGCGCCTAGAACCACTCGGCCAGTCCGACTGGCGAGATCTCTAGGTCCCTAGGTTTCCGCCATATTCGCTGCCGGTGGTCATCTGAGTGCGTGTAGAACCACGATTCATCGCTGTACATAGTACGATGCCTCTCATCAGGAGTCTACGCTTCGCGGTCATGGCACAGCTCCAAACGCAGCTGTTTCTGATGTGATGTTAATGGCAGCCTATGCACATTGGACATTCATTCCCTATTCGGCATGCTACTAGTCTCCAACCAATGGTGCGGCATGACGCAGAACATTGCAGGGAGTCCATTAATTGTTGGCGGAAGGGAGGCGCAGATACTGAGAGGTGCCCCACAAATCTGAATATTGCTCGTTTCGATAACCTGTCCAACTCGAGACCCACAATGGGGCCCCTTTCAAACTCTGTCAGGTGCTGATAACACTGTTTAACACGAGTGTGCATCGTCTCCGTGATCTTCACTGTCATAATTCAGTATACAACTCTGTTCACGCCCCTTATGTACCCTACCAGTCGTGATAACAATACTACTGCACTCTGGTGGCCTTTTTAACTGTCACAAAATATTGCTACTGTAATCATGTTGCGTACATGTATGAAGTTACAGTGACATGAGAACATGTCTTCTGAGCGTTTTTTTTTCATTTTTTTTTCAGGCGGTGTATTTGAAAAGGTACGAAGCTGGGTGGAACGTTACCTAACAAACAAAGGCCAGTACGTTGTTCTTAATAGCGTGACGCCTTCAGACGTGAACGTAGTGTCTGGTAAACCTCAAGAAACTGTGGACGGCGATGACAGTCAATCGAGGGCTTGAGAGATTACTCCACAAGAGTGGCATACAGCTCTTTAACCCCTTGATGAACTTTTAGCTTTCTCGGGATAGTAACAGCGACAATGCAACAGTGTAATCTTACAAGACATCATCCGGAAGAAGAACAAAAGTCCAAAATTCTGCTGCAGTGGAATTACAATGATACCGATTCAAGGCAGATTAGTATCTTTATTTATGTACAAGCTGGAAACGCTCATAGAATCGCAATCAATTGCACTAATTATCCTTGGCGATAATGATCGCCTTTGTGCACCTTCTGACTTGATAACATGATTCAACATTTACTGCTGAAGACAAACGGTCCACTAGTTCTCTACCTGCTCTCTGCCTGACAACGGAAATGACACTGTGGAAGACGCGTTCACGGTCTTACAAACGAACGTCTCGTTCGTTCACGACTCACTCTTCCGCGACTCCGTGTTCCACCGGCATTTGTTTTAGCGACTCCCCTCATCACCACCGTTGTTAACTATATTTAACGTGTTCGTGAAACTAGTCGACAATTATAACCCGCCTTTCCACGTTTCTCAAGCTTATGACCTTAGAAAATAAGACGCCGATCTACTAGAACATAACAATATAGATAACATTTGTAGTACAGGCTTTACAAAAGAATAGAAATAGACATATACGTCAGTGTTACAGGAATTATGACATGAGTACATACATAGAAGATCAGAATAACTTGCGAAACATCAACTTCACACATGAGCATTTAAACAGAATGAATAATGTCTAACATCTTTACAAAGTAAATAACATATTATTAATGCCAATTATATTTGAGGATAACAGTATTCCTCATCATAGTGAATGTAGCTTAATATTAAAAGAAGAAAAAATTCTATGAAACTACACAGAGACAGGAAGAAAACAAATACACAAGGGTACACAAACATATAGTGGGATAACACAAAAGGGAAAGGACAGGGTTTGTTTTACTGCAGTATTTTGCATGGAGATCTCCCTTTGTTCATCATTATTCCCAAGAAGTCCTATCTAAGCCTGCTTTCTGTATTCTTTTTTCTTTAACTTCTCAATGCATTTCTTCCAATTCATCGCAACTCATTCTCTTATATAGTCTACCCCCTCTTAAGCTAACTTAAATCTACTGAGCTCAGATGCTAAACTAAGGGACGAGGCAATGCAGCAGCACATAAAACAATTAATATAAACAGCAATGAAAAAAATGGAAAATCGCAAAGCAAGCTACAGTAAATCTAAATTACCAAGCAATTCAACATTACAACTAATATGAGGCAATGCGCAGCAAACAAAAAAATAAATCTGGCTTAGCAGAGTAACACAAATTAAAGTTCAGTAGCACTATGCCTGGCAAACAGCAGCTTATATCTAAACATGACATAGCTCAAGCAGAAAAAATAGTACACTAAAGATAACAATGCAGATAAGGGAAATGTATATTCACATCTTAATGTCTATGTAATTAAAGTGTTGCACCACAACAACTTATTGTAAAAAAAATATTACCATGTACTTGAAAAGAATATTATGTATGCAGTTACTGTTACTAGTCCCTTCTTATTGTTCTTTCCTTTCCAAGTGCTCCTTTTTTGAAGAATGTGGATCACAAAATTATTATTTAATAGATCTGTTGACAGAAAGTGTTCACATTAGCAAATGCATTTAATTTTATTTTATGAAACCAATGCTGCAACACAGCTGGAAAACAGATGTCAAATGAAATAAGCAATTATGCAAACCAAAGCATAAAAACGCGAGGATAATGGCCTCCCCTTTTTTTTTCTACCTGTGCCGCTAAAAGGCTAAAGGCTTTTTTTTTTTGGGCGGCTGTCGCCCAGGTGGGTGCCCGCGACGCATTACGTGCAGGTGGTCACTTAACTTTCTTACGGAAATATTTACGACAGCAGTTTCCGCTACAGTGACAGTCTCACATAAAAATATTTCACAGGTCAAGAATTAGCGTTGCAAATCTGTAGAAAGAAAATCCTATAAATATAAGTGTCCAAATAAAATATTCGTCAGCATTGTGATACAGTCACGCATTTACGCACATTTCATAACTCTTAAAGTACGATTCTTGGTTTCCAACATACTTCTTATTCCTCATATGCGGTAGCATCATCTTATTGATCATAAACATATCTCAACAGCATAGTACACATCGTCGTCGTAATAATAACATCATAACACCTCAGTCAAATCTCAAAAACGTTGTAGCTTCCTCCAATAATTTCAAAACCTAAAAAAAATTCTCTGCTCATTTCAATAGTGTCATCTACCTCAAATGTACTTTAAAAATCATGATCCCATAACAAATACGACATTCAAAGCTCTCATAGTATCACAATGATTCCGAAAAAATATGAAGAGTTCACACAGTACAGACAAAATACAATTTCGTAAGTGTGAAGTTATCCAATGGTGTAATTACGTAAACATGTGTCACTGACGTAGTAAAAAACATGTTTATCTCTCAGTTAAATGATCAGATAGCTGTGTAATTTGTGTGTTAGAGAAATATGGTACCGATGTGTAAAGTTGTATAAGCAAATACCATATTAGCTAGGGTTCCTTGTGGTTGCCACACACATGGTACACAAAGTAAGCGTGTACCCCCCTGAGGATTAATGTAATTATACCCTCAGGTGTTACAGATTACACCAATGGAATGAAATATATCACGGAAAACTTTCTTTGTAATTCAAAAATCTTTAAAAATAAATGCTTTAAGTATAAAATTAATCACTCAAATACGTGTACTGTAGCGCTAAACTGTGCGTCTTGTAACATAATCTCTGTGGAAGTGTCGTAGTTATCGTCCTCCGAAAGCTAAGTTCTGCAGAAGTCAATGTACTTACCTCATAATACACAAAAGTGAAATGCTTTGCGTATAAATGTCTTAGTTATTACGCTTATTGCCGTGTTGAAGAAAGTACTGTACTGTAACGTATTGTTGTGCTACGGAAAAGGCAGTCTCATTGTAGCTATACTACAAAAGTTACTACTAAAACATGTTTTACTTTGCAGAATAAAACAGAAAAACTGTGCAGAAATAAAACAGAAACACTACAAAAGCAACATTGTGAATTGTCACTCATTAGTAGCGTCGTGATAACATCGTGTAGCTGTCACATAAACTAACCACTGTGTCCTCTGGTATCTCACAAAAAGTACTTTAAATCCAGAATATATTTTCAAGTAAACCAAAATGTTGCATTAAAATCTCATTAGCAGTACTGGTAAATGTTCTAAGTATGTGAGCCTTATAGTCGTTATGTAATCGTGCAACTAACAAGCAAGAATGTACACACACAATAACACTGTGTCGTCTGTTCACAATAACAATGCATTCGTAATTTCTGTTTCAATAAGTTCTCTTGGTTCTTGACTGGATATTTAACTTCAAACATTGTTGCATGTCACCAGATTCTAAGTCTGACAAGCATATTAGTAATGTAAAGTGAAAAGTTTTATGGCAATGACAAAGTTAAAAAGCAGATTATCTTTCAATAAACGGTTTTACACGTGAAATGTGGTGTAAACCTTTGCTCTTCCTAGTATGCAGAGTTTCAACTTCAACGCAATTATCATGTGGTATACGTCGTTAAACAATACTGGAATTTTTCTTAAGGTTAGCGTCTATGTCATTTTTCTCTGAGCCAGCCGGCGCAAGCGGCTGCCTGCGGTGCGAGTCATTGTCTGTCCCTTTGTTGGCGCGCGTCGTTATTGGGATTAGGAGACCTAACTTCTACAAATTCACCTTGCCGAGAGGGCCCAGCTCTGTTAGAATCCCGCCAGTTCTGATACAATTCAGGTCTGTCGTTACGATCATATCGTCTGTCGTCATGTCGGTAGATTCCATAGTTTCTTTCTTGTCGGTCACGTGGTGGAGAATTTCTCCCTGAGTCGTAACTGCGCGCTGGACCGTTGCGTCTAAAGTTATTCTGTCTCCCTTGATAATAATTGTTTTGGTTCCCATATTGTCTGTTTCTCTGATTGTCTCTGTGATAGTCATTACCGCGGAGAGGTGATCTTTCCCTGTAATTATTACTGCTCTGCCAACGGTTGTCATACGGGTGGTGTCTGTTTTGGTCACGATTTGCGTTGTGAGAATAGCCTTGTCGTGTCCAGTTATTATTTCTTTCATCGCGGAATTGCGACGGATGTGACCTGTAATTGTTGTGTTCCTGGTTTCGCGTTCCGCGATTGTCAGTGTCAATTTCTAATTCTTGTAAGAGTCCCTGAAATGCTTCAATGTCGTCTTTCCAACGTCCTGCCAAAATAATATGTCGTAAATGTTCAGGCAGTTTGATTAAGCAAATGCGGATGAGTTCTGAGGGGCTGTATGGGTTTGAAAGATACTGATTCTTATGCAACATGTCTTCAAAATATTTCATAAGACTGGAAAATTCAGATTGTTCGAAACGTTTCATCATTATGATGCTATGTTTTACTCGGTCTTGTGTGGCTTGAGACCAATATGCTGAGAGGAAGGCATGGTAAAACTCTCCTTCACTGTGGCAATCGTGAATTACCGATCGCATTCTTACAGCTGGTTCATTCTCCAAGTAGCCACACATAAATTCTAATCTGTGTTCTAACGACCAGTTGGGAGGAAAACAATGCGAGAATTGATGGAGCCATGCTTGTGGATGAATGTCGTTGCCAGAATTCTTAAATGTTTTGAATTTACGTGTAGTAATGAATAGCTTATAGTCAAAATCATCATGTCGGCGAGTCGCATATCGGTCATTGTTAGGTCGTGTCGGCCGTTCCATCTCAAAATTCGGTGCACATTGCCAATTTCTTTCATAACTTCCGAAATGCGCTGTGTTATTATTTTGTGGCTGTTCTGTATTTCTATGTCCCTCTTCCCGTATTGGGGCGCGAGTGTCCTCTGAAATACGTAATTCTTGTACTACTTGTGCCAACTGATCTTGCACTTCCCGGATTTCTCTTTTGTACTGTGTATTGATTTGATTTTGATTTTGTTTGAATTTTCTAATTTGTTCATACTCTTCTGTGTCAGTGAAGGCTACGGGTCTTGTGTCATTCAGATCATCATCTACCTTTGTAGATAAGTTAGTGACCTGATCCGAAAGTTCGGCTACTTTCTCCGATAGTGTACTTATTTCCTCCATGTGTCTTTCTGAACCAATTTTCAGGGTATCTACTGTGTCCTTTAAGTTTTCCTGAGTTTTTGAAAGTTGCGTAACCGAATCGGTAGATGCAACTGAGTCAATTTTAGCCCACAAGGTCTCATGATTTTCATGAGCAATGGTTTGCAGTTCTTTTATGGCTGCTTCGTGATTCTGTAATGCATTTTTATGACGCGAAAAAATAGGTTGGAAATGCTCACAAATTTGTGTTTTTACGTCATTACAGACTTTTTGACATTTCGATTCAATGTTATGTAACTCAGTAGTTAAATCTTCGCGTGTTTGCTCAAGTGTGGTGTCTAACTTTTGAAGATTTTGTTCCATTGCGTCTAACTGTTGCTGTGTTTGTCTCTGGTGTTGTTCCATTGTGTCTAACTTTTTAAGATTTTGTTCCACTGTGTCTAACTTTTTAAGATTTTGTTCCACTGTGTCTAACTTTTTAAGATTTTCTCCCATTTGTCTCTGATTTTGTTCCATTTGTTGCATTAATTGCAATAATAATGTATTAGTGTCTGGAATCTGTTTCTCTACGCTTTTCGGCAGTGCATTTGCACCGGCAACATTCACATTTTGACAAGCAGAAAATGTGTCTTGACTTATTTGAGAAAACGGTGATGACCCAAAACCTGAATCTACAGTATTTGCGAAATTGTGTCCTGTCATTTCGGATTCCTGAGGCGAGCAGTTGCCGACCGATCGATCGATAATGCTTCCCTGTTCACTACCTGTTTCAATGTCTACACCATTGTTTGCAGCCCGCTCCATTTCCCTATGCACAATTACCAAATTACTACTTTGAACATCAGTTAATTCATTACTCGGTGGCGCTAACACATTGCTTTCATTTTCACTGTCATTTCTCAGTTTACTTTGGAGCCTAGTATTACGTTTTTCACACGCCATTATTGTCACAGTATTTCACACGACAACACAGAAAAACACAATTTGAAGATCAAAAATAAGAGAACACATTAACATAGCACTGAAAATAATATCTAGTTAATTGCAGCTGCGAAATACTTGGTGCAAATCTACATGCATGCCACAACTGTTTTACTGTACAACAATGAAAGACTGCAACTACATAGGAGATTTTCTCTACAATTACGCGCTAGCAATAAACAAAATCTACACTAATTACACAAACTACAACAAAAAATCAGAAGATTCCAGTGAGGTATCCTCGGCTAAGGGTCGACATATGAAACGTCCCCTTTGAACAATTTATACATGACTGTGCTTAAACTGACACACAATATTTTGTTAGCGCAACGCAATCTGACTTTTAAAATTCCCTACAAAAGAATGGCCCTGACTAACATTAAACTATACTTTTCACAAATCACTTACCTCACAAAAATCTTCGCTGCTCAATCTACTGCAATACAGCGAGCGCCACTACTGCCAGCTAAATAAAAGATTCAAACTATGGAAGGCACTAACTACTGATAGGGATAGTTAGCAAATCAAAGATATTAATGGAGAACAAACAATGTATTTACCTTGATATCATCATATATAAATATAGCAGTTCATGACAAATTTCAAAACTCCGCCATCTCTCTCCCCACATCCACCACTGCTGGCGGCTCACCTCCAACTGCGCAACGCTACGCGCTGTTAACATCCAGCTGCCCCTCTACAATGGCAGACAACAATGCAAACTAGCCACAGACTGCACACAGCACAGCCAGTGATTTCATTTTCATACAGAGAGCGCTACGTGGCGGCGGCGTTACCAATATAAGAACCTAAACAGCCTACTTACATAAGAACCTAAACAGCCTACTTACATAAAGAAAACATAAACAGCCTACTTACAATATCAACAGCTACTGACAACGTCGAGCAGCGAGGATTACAGGAGTCTGTTCCTAGCCAGACGTTTATGGAGACGGCTGTCACACTCATCATTTCTTATTTTATTGTTCTGCAGTACCTGGGTTAACGAGGAAGAGTAACAAAATTGCATGGCGTCACTGGCACTACTGCAGTGGTCACCTACCTCTGCACTCCAGATACAGAAATGTGTGTTCGAACAGAGTGACGAATAAAGGGTCTCACACGAGACATTTTACAGGTCTGCACCGTGGCACAGTACTCAAATAGATGTAGTTCTAATGCCGAGGTACCACGCATAACTACAACATTCGCACCAACTGGTGGTTCATCGACGATGACTAATTTACAGTGATCATATCGTTCACCAACCACATCTAAATCTTGATGAATCGAAGTGAACAAAATTCTCCCTATGGCACGATAGTTATTTGTTTAGTGAGGCAATTGGAGAGGAATTACCCTTAAGCAAGATGCCTTTGTTGCTTTGTTTTCACCCAGAGATCTTTCAGTACTTTTTGTGTCATTGTCAGTGGGTTTATTTATGTATTTCTCTTCTGCAAAATTGTTACAAGTTGAGCTTTAAAGAAATTTTTGGCACAAAATTTTTATATTTGTAAAATGAAGATTATTGTCAAATACTTTTTTACATTCGTTTGCATACAGTACATGAACCACTGAGATGAGGCATTTTATGTTGTTTATTTACGATATGTCTAAATTTTCTAGTTTTGTAGTACATTTGGAAATAAAGTGGATCTACGCATTTGTTTAAATACCTCACGTGAAGCTACTGGGTATTTATGCTAGTAGCTTTGGGTCTATTTCCCAATCTACAGTTTACCATCTGCAAACAGCAAACATTGATTTATTTTTCTGTCCGTCTGACAGATGATCATTAAGTATGACGTTGTTTGGCATGTTACTCAAATTTGTTGATGTTATGGTGTTTTTACTTTGTTTGTGCTCGAGGTAACACGCTTATTTCTTGCATTGTTGTCGTCACACTTATTTTTTACGATTTGTTCTCCAGACACAGAGTTTTCGCCGCCATTACGTGTTGTTGTGGATGTGTAGTGTTCATTTGTTTCGTGGAATGTTTACTTGGGATTTGGCCTGTGGATCTGAAATGTTGTTGACGTTTGTGATGTCTAGTTCATGTGTTTGCGTGTGTGTATGTGTTTTTCCAAGACAGGGAAGGAGGGAGAAAGTGAGTGAGGGAATGGTGGATAGATATATAGAACATATCAGAGCAATACCTCACACTCAACATTTGCAGGTCACCTAACAGCAAAGAATCACCACCCAGCGAACATAGAAAATGAACTTAAAAATCATTAAAATGAGTAACAGCCTATACCAAAAATTATCAGTGAAGAAAACTACCACACCCAAAAATCAGTAACACAAGGAAAGAAAGTGGTAAACGAATACACATCCCGGTGTAATAAAACCCTCTTTGCCACATAAGAAGAACTATATAAATGCAAATAACACGCACCCCAAAACTACACATGTCCAGCCTCTAAAATTAAATTTCTTTCTCCCCATACTACACAACATTCACTTTACATGCCTATCTCTCTCTCTCTCTCCCTGTCTTGGAAGCACACACGAACAGGACGCCACAAAAGACAACAAAACTTAAAATCTGCGTGCCACATCCAAAGCAAAAGTGCCACGAAACAAACGAGCGCTACACAGCCACAACAACACGTCATGGCGGCGAAAACTGTGCTTGGCGAACAAATCGTAAAAAAATGAATGCATGACAGCAAAAGAACAAGACGTAAGCGTGTTGCTACAACATCAGAAACTATGAGTAACGCCCCAAACAACACGATACATAGTGATTCTCAGTCAGAAATGCAAAGTAAGCAGAAAAATAAAATAACATTTTGCTGTTTGCAGGTGACAAACTGTTGTTTGCGTAATAGGCACAAAACTACTAGTACAAATATGCAATAGCTTCATGGGAGGTATGTAAACAAATACATACATCCACTTTACTTCCAAATGTGCCATAATACTAGAAACTTTAGACATATCGTACACAAACGACATAGAATGCTTCAACTCAGTTTCTTTAAAGGTTAACATGTAACAATTTTGCAGAGGAAATTAAACAAATAAACTTACTGAAGATAGCACAAAAAGTGCTGATACATGTCTGGGTGAAAATGAAACAACAAAGGGATCTTGCATAAGGTAGAATTCCTCTCCGATTTTTATAGCAAGCACGGAAAGAAGAATTGTTGAAGATAATTAGTAAGACATATTGTTAATCAAAAATGTCTGAACATTTTATGCATCGAAAACCCCATTATGCACCAAGTTTTAAGAACTGTATCGCTTCCACTACAAGATTCTTTTACCGTCTCTCTAATCATCATATATCCCGTCAAACAAACATTACCTTCGAAAGATGTGAGGTGCTAGCCGCCCCAAGCAGATCTACGTTTTCGTTCTCCACATTTCGTGTCGTTTTTGTGAGATACAGTGAAGCTGAAGAGTTAATCTTTGGCGCACTAGCGTAAAATGGGATGAAAAATCAGCGAAGCTGCAAAATTCGTTAGATTCGCACCTTTATTTTCTTATACTTGAGCATATAAGCCGACTCGTTGTATTTCCTCGTGCATCATATATAACCGTTTCAAAAACATGGGTTGAAAAAATCCTTAACGTAAAATTTAAACATGCTTTTCGTGCAGATTTTATCAAAACTCGTGGTAATATTGTGATATATTTTGTAGTACTAAATCGCTAACTGTAAACATAACGTGTGCTTTTCAGGAACGTGATATATTGTGAAGTATTACCTCATCAACAGTAAAATTAGCCTGCGCTTTTCAGAAACTTTGGCTGCAGTATCCTTGTTCACAGCTAACGGTTTCCTAATTTCATAATATATATACATGAAAAAAGGTATATTTTTGAGAAATTTAGGACGCTTGCGAGGATTTTCGTGGATTGGCAGTGTTTTGCATAACCTATTTCATAATAAATCGGTTTTTGTGGCTTTCAGTTACTCTAAATAAGTAACATCGTATAATATTAGTTCTTTTTTTTTAATAGGAGTGTATTTTGTTTCATTTACCATAAATGCACATGCAGTTATAAGAACATTCTGATCACAATTACCTCATGTAAAAAAGTCATAAGCCACACATATCAAATGTAGTATTGGGGAACAAGGAGATCATGATCTTGTAAGTAGGCTGTTTAGGTTTTTTATGTTGGTAACGCCACGTAGCGCTCTGTATGAAAATTAATGGGTGTGCTGTGTGCAGTCTGTGGCTGGTTGGCATTGTTGGAACACTCGCTATTGTAGTGTTGGGCAGTTGGATGTGAACAGCGCGTAGAGTCGCGTAGTTGGAGGTGAGCCGCCAGCAGTGGTGGATGTGGGGAGAGAAATGGCAGAATTTTGAGAGCGGACGATCTGGAAGTGTGTCCATCAGAAAGAGTAAATTTGTAATATTGGATATTATGAACTGATATGTATATTATGACTTTTGAACACTATTAAGGTAAATACATTGTTTATTCTCTATCAAAATCTTTCATTTGCTAACTATGCCTATCAGTAGTTAGTGCCTTCAGTATGTAGCTGGCAGTATTGGCGCTCGCTGTATTGCAGTAGTTCGAGTAACGAAGATTTTTGTGACGTAAGTGATTCATGAAAGTTATAGATTATTGTTAGTCAGGGCCATTCTTTTGTAGGGATTATTGAAAGTCAGATTGCGTTGCGCTAAAAATATTGTGTGTTAGTTTAGTGATGATCAGAATAAGTAAAGAGAGAAATGTCTGAGTACGTTCAGCTTTGCTCAGCTGTTTGAAAATCAAATAACGTAAGGGGTTTATCAGCACAGTAATTCATTAATTTTCTAAGGGGACGTTTCAATCTAAAATACAAATATTAATCTGACCGACAGAATAGTTAAAGTGAGATAGTGGGTTACCACCTTTCAGTGACTCTGCGAGTATCAAAATGGCCTGGTGCAAGTCCTTCTATTGGATGACACTTCAGCAACTTGTGTGTCTCAGATCTCCAACTGGGGAAAGGAGACCTACAGTTTAACATGGAATCTGAATCCCGTTTTGTTTCTGGCGACTCCCCGCATCGTTGAGAGGTGAAGGCTAGGTTGAAACTTCGACAGAAAAATCTGTTGCCCAACCGAGATTGTATCTCGCGACCTCCCACTTTCCAGGCATGTGCTTTAAATGGTAGATGGTTCATCTATTGTTCTTGATGAGTGAGCTTGCGACTATCTGTATATGTGTAATCAATGCTTCTACCTTTTGACTGATTGACTTAAAAGCTTAATTTTTTTTACGGTACTGAGGTATGGTAGACCTTAGTATTTGACATAAAGTGCAATTCGATACCTCTAACAGTTCCTGAAAAAAAAAAGAAATACTTAACTGACGGACGGACAGACGGACACATAGTGATCATATAAGGTATCTGTGTCTTCGGCCTATGTTGGTCTGATGATTTTTCTGACGTTTCGCAAACACAGATTGTCAGACCTTCACCCTCCATTGCCGGTGGCTGACTGGAGTCGAGCCACTGATTCTGCACATCCAAGTCACATTAATGTGACCACTACCTATGTTGTATGTCAACGTGCAATAACCACCCACAAAGGGCTAGTGGCAGCACTAACAGTTGAGGGTATACAAATCATGACAGGGCGGGACGCAGAAAGTAGTGCATTTGATGTTGTAATTTGGAAACGGAGCGATTTATCAGACGTCCAGAAGGGCATGATCATTGGCTTTCGGTCCAAGGATGGAAGCATTTCCAGAATGGCTAAGTTTGTAAACTGTTTGCCTGTTGCCGTGGTTAAAGTATACATTGCATGTCAAAATGGCACTATCCAATACCGGCGCCAAGGCAACTTGGTGCACCACAGGCCATATACCGGGTGATAAAAAGTCAGTATAAATTTGAAAACTGAATAAATCACGGAATAATGTAGATAGAGAGGTACAAATTGACACACATGCTTGGAATGACATGGGGTTTTATTAGAACCAAAAAAATACAAACGTTCAAAAAATGTCCGACAGATGGCGCTTCATCTGATCAGAATAGCAATAATTAGCATAACAAAGTAAGACAAAGCGAAGATGATGTTCTTTACAGGAAATGCTCAATATGTCCACCATCATTCGTCAACAATAGCTGTAGTCGAGGAACAATGTTGCGAATACCACTGTAAAGCATGTCCGGAGTTATGGTGAGGCATTGGCGTCGGATGTTGTCTTTCAGCATCCCTAGAGATGTCGGTCGATTACGATACACTTGCGACTTCAGGTAACCCCAAAGCCAATAATCGCACGGACTGAGGTCTGGGGACCTGGGAGGCCAAGCATGACAAAACTGACGGCTGATCACGATATCGTCACCAAACGACGCGCGCAAGAGATCTTTCACGCGTCTAGCAATATGAGGTGGAGAGCCATCCTGCATAAACATCGTACGTTCCAGCTGGTGTTTATCAGCCAGACTGGGGATGATTCGATTCTGTAACATATCGGCGTACCTCTCACCCGTCACGGTAGCAGTTACAAAACCAGAATCACGCATTTCCTCGAAGAAAAAAGGCCCGATAATGGTAGATGTGGTAAATCCAACCCACACCGTGACTTTCTCGTCGTGCAATTGAGTTTCCACGACAGTTCTAGGATTTTCGGTAGCCCAAATTCTACAGTTGTGGGCGTTGACCGACCCTCAGAGCGTGGAATGACCTTCGTCGGTCCACAACACGTTACTCAACCAATCGTCATCTTCCGCCATCTTTTGAAACGCCCACACCGCAAATGCCCTCCGCTTCACTAGATCGCCAGGTAGCAGTTCTTGATGCCGATGGATTTTGTACGGATAGCATCGGAGGGTACGCCTAAGTGCCAACAAAACAGTAGTATATGGAATGCAGGTGCGACGTGCGACTGTACGAGCGCTGACTTCCCCTTGCATAGACGAACCCGCAACAGTCTCCATTTCTTCCTCAAGTATCTCAGCAGCATTACGCCTTTTGCTCGGTCGGCCACTACGGGATCTATCGTCTAAATAACCCGTGGCTTCGAATTTCGGAACCATTCTCGCCACAGCTGCATTTGTCAACGGACCTTTACCCGTTCAAATCCCCTTCCTATGGCGATAGGATCGTAACGCTGAACTAGCACGTTCCCCATGCTGATAATACAGCTTCACTAAAAGCGCCTTTTCAGGTAACGTCAAAATGCTGCGACTGCTGCCGCATCTGATTCTCTCTCTCATTACAGCTCCTTTTATACACGATTGTCATGCGCAGTCACTGACGTTTTGCTGTCCAGCGCCATCTGTCGGACTTTTGTGAACTTTGTTTTTTTTTTATTCTAATAAAACTCCATGTCATGTGTGTCAATTTTTACCTCTCTATCTACATTATTCCGCGGTTTATTAAGTTTTCAAATTTAAACTGACTTTTTGATCACCCTGTATATCAGGAGTTAACGGCGGCTGCGGAGATGTGTGCGGGCGAATAGAAGTGCAAGTGTTGAGCAGCAGACCACCCAGATGAACCAAGGTCTAACAACAGTGTCTCCTCAACGACCGTTCAGCAGACATTGCTGCGCATGGGACTCCGCAACAGGTGTTTGCTTAATGCACCCGTGCTGGCTGCTGTTCATTCGCAAACGAAGGCTGGAATCTGCACGCCAATACCACAACTGGATGGCCACTGAGCGGCGACAGATTGCTTTTTCAGATAAATCACGTTTCATGCTCCTTTGGACAGATGTTCGCCGCGAAACATCTGAAAGCAAAGACGAAGAGAGTGTTTTGGTGCCATTCCATGGGCGGTCTCGTCATTCTGGAAGGCACAGTGGAACAATACAAGTACGCATATATCTTTGGGGACCATGTCCACTGCTGGACTGTGCGGCTGTCCCGGTGGAGGTTCGAGTCCTCCCTCGGACATGGGTGTGTGTGTTTGTCCGAAGGATGATTTAGGTTAAGTAGTGTGTAAGCTTAGGGACTGATGACCTTAGTAGTTAAGTCCCATAAGATTCCACGCACTCACATGTCCACCGCTGCATACAATTTGTTTTTCCTCGGCACAATGACGTCTACCAACAGGACAAAGCAAAGGGTCACACAGCTCCAGGATACGTGCGTGGTCCGAAGAGCACCAGGACGAGTTTATCGTACTCCCCTGGCCACCAGTCTCACCGAGCTTAAATCCAGTCTAGAATCTATGGGACCACCTCGATCGGGCTGTTCGTGCCGTGAATCCGCAAGCGGGAAACGTAGTGCAGCTGGCCACGAGACTGGAGCTGGCATAGCTTGGTACCCTGTCGGTACATTCCAGAACCTCACTGACTCATCTTGCACGTCTCGCAGCGTTCCGCGCTGCAAAAGGTGGTTATTGAGACTTTTAACAGGTGGTCACATTGATGTGACTGGACAGTCTACGTACCTGGCGCGCCAACGTCCGACTGCGTTTCCGTGGTCATTACCGCTGTGGTTCTCTCTTTGCTGCCTGCAGCGGTCGTTCGCTGCAGAACGGGAGTACAGGATCCGTTCACCTTAAGGCTTTCCTCTTCTTCGTTGAAGCTACTGTAATTTTTGTGGATTTCTATAGCTTCCCTGAAGAAGCGAAAATGGTAGTTCTTCTCTACAGCAAGAACTTCCACATAATGAAATTCGCCAACACATCAGAAAAATTATCAAATCAACGTCGGCCGGCGAACCCGAGACAGAAGTCAACGTGCAGTTTGTCAACAAGTGGCCACGAAAGCCTTAAAAATTTCGATCGTATATATTACATTTTACCGACTGAGGTACAGAAACCCAAAAATAAATCGCTTTAGGCTATAGGGTTCAGTTTCTTGTGACACGCTACCTGTCACCTTTCGAAATCCCTGAAAACGCTGTATATTGGGTATTCATTTGTGCCTTTACTTATATGTCCTGCAGGTTCAGTTGTTAAAAAATAATCGAAATATACATAGGGATTAGCACATATGAGTCTCAGTTCAGAAATCTACCTCCAGGAAATGAAGGTGGTATGGCAATGAATCACGCCTAAACACCGACAGTCTCGTTGATATTGGCGCCACTTGCATCTCAGCATTGTGAGTTCTGACAATCGTTGCAAGTGACTGATAGTTGTTCTAATATCGTGAAGATTTATGAGTTGTATTTTCTGCTAATTCAGGAGAAGGAATGGATTATACGAATGTAAACAGCTCAAATTCACTTTTTTATAACTGTGAAGGGTTAACTCTGAAATCGTGAGACCTGAAACTTTATGATTTTGTAAAGAAGTGCTATGAACTTTATTGCGGGTAGGAAGTTGGCGATTGGGATAAGAACTGAGCCCCCACACCTGCTATTCGTCATGTACTCCATCCCTGACAGGCTAATATAAGGGTTACGTCACATGTCCTTTGCTGTTCCAATAACTTGGAGGGAACGAACCGAGCGTACAACGGACTATTATCTTTATGTGACAGAAATAGATGGAACAGGTGGAAAACGAGAAAATCTGTAAAGTATCCTATCTTACCGTCATTAAAGCCTATATGTTACAATTAAGAACTGCTGAGACCTGTGGCATCTGAGAATGTGACAGTGAGTCAAGCTGAAGACAGTTACGAACGCGCAGAAGATGGCGAAAGAGATCAGCATGGCAATCCGACATTCAAAGACAACTTTAAATCAAATGAGCCATACCTTTTTGTCTGAGAGGGATCTCAGCGATTTTGTTTGTAATTTAAATTTGTCGAAGCAACACGCTGAGCTAGTAACTTCACGATTAAAATGTATTAACCTCTTTTAGTGATTCGAAAGTGAGTGTTTATTGTCAACGCTACGCTGTTGTTTTCTAAATATTTTTCCAAGGACGGTGTCATGGCTTTTCGTAATGATATCGTCTCAATTACGGAGAGTACTGGGCATGATTTCAGTGTAAATGAGTGGCGCTTGTTCATAGAGTTTAGCGATGTTAGTCTGAAAGCAGTACTTCTCCACAGTGGGAAATAATTTACTTTTGTTCCGACTGCTCAAGAAGTTAACCTTTAACGTGTCAGTTCCTTCTGAACTGACTCGTCTTATTTTTATTTCATTTTCTCAATTCACTTTTTGCGTTTGAGATTTCTTGTGCCGGTTAAACATATCAATGCTGACTATCAGCAGCTCAGTGTCTGTAACGATTAAGCCGCCAATTTTCCATACGGTGTAGCTGTAACACGTTAGTGCTGCCAAGGATCGGTGCAAAGCGGGTAACCGCTGCTGGTAGCGAACTGTTTCTCTAAATGTTGTGGATAGCACAGCATGAAAGTCCACCTTAAATCGCCGGTATAATGGCTCTGTGCAGAATACTGTCCATTTTTACAAGCCAGGTCTACTCGTTCAGAACACCACTGCATAGAATTTTGTTTGCTGAGGACAGCAGTCTTCCTAGAAAGCAGGAGCGAAGGATTCCACTCGCAGATAAAGATCTCTGTCTTTTTCGAGGTAAGAGTAATTGCTTAGTTCGTTTTAGGACTTCTTTTCTCCTTTTGTGGAGGTGAGATGCTGTCAGCCGGATGCCTTCTTCACGTAGAGTGAACGGCATCTTATGTCATAGCAAACGTGGGAAAGAGCTCCCACCAGAGAGAGAGAGATATCAGGCTTCTTTCTAAGAAGTACTGACGTGGGAGAACCACGGATTGGCTGAAATAAAAATGTATTTGAAGAGTGGAATTTTTCGCTAAACTTGCAGGAACTGTGTTCTTGGAAACACAAGCCATTAGCTGGTTGGTAAAACCTTTTCTAGCAGAGGAGATTTGAAATTCTCTTACGAACATTTTCGTTGGCCGAAATTTATGAGACCTTTCCGTTTGATTCTGGGAGAGCACTCGTGTCAGCTTCGCAAGAACACTGTACTACACCTCTGTGAGTCCACACTGTCCTACAGTTCCTTTTGTAACTCAGGTTGGAGAGGGGGCTACTCCTGAGGAAGGAGACGGTAACCAGCGACCAATCTGAAACTTCCTGGCAGATTAAAACTGTGTGCCCGACCGAGACTCGAACTCGGGACCTTTGCCTTTCGCGGGCAAGTGCTCTACCAACTGAGCTACCGAAGCACGACTCACGCCCGGTACTCACAGCTTTACTTCTGCCAGTACCTCGTCTCCTACCTTCCAAACTTTACAGAAGCTCTCCTGCGAACCTTGCAGAACTAGCACTCCTGAAAGAAAGGATATTGCGGAGACATGGCTTAGCCACAGCCTGGGGGATGTTTCCAGAATGAGATATTCACTCTGCAGCGGAGTGTGCGCTGATATGAAACTTCCTGGCAGATTACTCAGTTTTAATCTGCCAGGAAGTTTCATATCAGGGCACACTCCGCTGCAGAGTGAATATCTCATTCTGGAAACATCCCCCAGGCTGTGGCTAAGCCATGTCTCCGCAATATCCTTTTTTTCAGGAGTGCTAGTTCTGCAAGGTTCGCAGGAGAGCTTCTGTAAAGTTTGGAAGGTAGGAGACGAGGTACTGGCAGAAGTAAAGCTGTGAGTACCGGGCCTGAGTCGTGCTTCGGTAGCTCAGTTGGTAGAGCACTTGCCCGCGAAAGGCAAATGTCCCGAGTTCGAGTCTCAGTCGGGCACACAGTTTTAATCTGCCAGGAAGTTTCATATCAGCGCACACTCCGCTGCAGAGTGAATATCTCATTCTGGAAACATCCCCCAGGCTGTGGCTAAGCCATGTCTCCGCAATATCCTTTCTTTCAGGAGTGCTAGTTCTGCAAGGTTCGCAGGAGAGCTTCTGTAAAGTTTGGAAGGTAGGAGACGAGGTACTGGCAGAAGTAAAGCTGTGAGTACCGCGCGTGAGTCGTGCTTCGGTAGCTCAGTTGGTAGAGCACTTGCCCGCGAAAGGCAAAGGTCCCGAGTTCGAGTCTCGGTCGGGCACACAGTTTTAATCTGCCAGGAAGTTTCATATCAGCGCACACTCCGCTGCAGAGCGAATATCTCATTCTAGCGACCAATCTGTTGGTAGCTGTCCACACTACTCCTTCCTGCAGCTTAAATCGCGGTAGGAATCTGCCGCAATGGCGACCAGGAATGAGAGTAATCAGACGTTCGGTAGGTGCGTTGTTTGGGTTAAGTTAGATTCTCGGCTCCCGATACTTTTAATTGGCTGGTCCAGGATTCATTAATGACACAGTTAGATATAGTAGTTGCATGTGACACCTTATGCCTTCTGGCAAAGTGGGAGTAATCACTGTGTGGTCACTGTGATAGACTCTTATGGGCAGAGGTCATTCTTGGCAACCGGAATAAAATAATAATTTGATCTTTTGACCAATTCAGACGGTACAACTGCTGAAGGTTCAAAGAAAACTTGAGTTTAATTTCAAACATGTACCCGACTCATACAATTATAGTTGGTGGTGACTTTAATTAACCCTCTTTATATTGGCGAAAATACATGTTTAAATCTGGAGGTACGCATAAAACAACATCCGAAATTGTGCTAAATGAATTCTCTGAAAATTAGTTCGAGCAGTTGGTTCGTGAGCCCAGGTGAATAGTAAACGGTTGTGAAAACACACTTGACCTCTTAGCAACAAATAATCCTGAGCTAATAACAAGCACCAAAACGGATACAGGGATTAGTGAACACAGGGTTGTCGTAGCGAGACTGAATATTGTTACCCCCAAGTCCTCAAAAAATAAACGAAATATTTACCTATCCAAAGAAGCAGATAAAAATTCACTTGTCGCCTCCATGAGAGACAATCTCCACTCTTTCCAAATTAACAATGTAAGAGTAGACCAGATGTGGCTGGAATTCAAAGAAATACTATAGACGCCAATTGACATATTTATACGAAACAAATTAACAAACGATGGAGCTGATACTTCTTGGTACACAAAACGCTTTAGAACACTGATGCATAAACAACAAAAAAAACATGCCAAATTTAAACGGACGCAAAATCTCCAAGATTGACGATGTTTTACAGAAGCTCGAAACTTAGCGCGGACCTCAGTGTGAGATGCTTACAATAGTTTCCAAAACGAAACTTTGTATCGAAAGCTGTCATAAATTCCAAAGAGGTTCTGGTCGTATGTGAAGTATGTAAGCGGCAAGACACGATCAATGACTTCTCTGCGCGATAGCAATGGAAATGCTATTAACTACAGTGCTGCCAAAGCAGAGTTACTAAACATAGCCTTCCCAAATTACTTCACGAAACAGGAAGGTGTAAATATTCCAGAATTCGAATCAAGAACAGCTGCAAACATGAGTAACGTAAAAACAGATATCCTCGGAGTAGTGAAACAACTTAAACGACTTAACAAAAGAAAGTCTGCCGGGCCAGACTGTATACCAGTTAAGTTCCTTTCAGAGTATGTTGATACAATAGCTCCATACTTAATCATATACAATCATTCGGCAGACGAAAGATCAGTTCCCAAAGACTGGAAAGTTACACAGGTCACACCAATATTCAAGAAAGGTCGTATTAGTAATCCGCTAAATTACAGGCCCATGTCACTAACGTCGATATGCAGCAGGATTTTAGATCATATATCGTATTCGAACATTATGCATTACCACGAAGGGAACAGCGCATTGACACATAGTCAACACGGATTTAGGAAACATTGTTCTTGTGAAACACAACTAGCTCTTTACTCAAACGAAGTGTTGAGTGCTATTGACAAGGGATTCCAAATCGATTCCGTATTTTGAGATTTCCAGAAGGCTTTTGACACTGTACCACACAAGCGGCTTGTGGTGAAATTGCGTGGTTATAGATTACCGTTTCAATTACGTGACTGGATTCATGATTTCATGTCAGAAAGGTCACAGTTCGTAGTAATTGACGGGAAGTCATCGAGTAAAACAGAAATGATTTCTGGCGTTCCCCAAGGTAGTTTTATAGGCCCTTTGCTGTTCCTTACCTATATAAACGATTTAGGACACAATCTGAGCAGCCGTTTTAGGTTGTTTGCAGATCATGCTGTCGTTTATCGACTAGTAAAGTCATCAGAAGATCAAAACGAATTGAAAAACGGTCCAGAAAAGATATATTTATGGTGCAAAAACTGGTAATTGACCCTAAATAAGGAAAAGTGTGAGGTCATCTACGTGAGTGCTAAAAGGAATCCGTTAAACTTCGGTTACACGATAAATCAGTCAAATCTAAAGGCCGTAAATTCAACTGAATACCTAGGAATTACAATTATGAACAACTTAAATTGGGAGGAACGCATAGAAAATGTTGTGGGGAAGGCTAACTAAAGACTGCGTTTTATTGGCGGGACACTTAGAAAACGTAACAGACCTACTAAGGAGAATGCCTACGCTACGCTTGTCTGTCCTCTTTTAGAATATTGCTGTACGGTGTGGGGTCCTTAACAGAGAGGACTGACGGAGTGCATCGAGAAAGTTGAAAGCAGGGCAGCACGTTTTGTATTATTGTGAAATAGGAGAGAGAGTGTCACTGAAATGATACAGGATTTGGGATGGACATCATTAAAACAAAGGCGTTTCTCGTTGCGGCAGTATCTTCTCACGAAATTTCAATAAACGATTTTCTCCTCCGAATGCAAAAATATTTTGTTGTCGTTGTCCTACATAGGGCGAAACGATCATCATAATAAAATAAGGGAAATCAGAGCTCGCACTGAAAGATATAATTGTGTCCGTTTTTTCAGCGTGCTGTACGAGATTGGAGTAGTAGAGAACTATTGTGAAGGTGGTTCGATGAATCCTCTGCCAGACACTTAAATGTGATTTGCAGAGTACCCATGTAGATGTAGATGTTTCTTTTTATCAATGATCTGCAAGATGACGACTATCCGCTAGTTGCTTCTTCCCCACAGTCTTTGTCAAGTGAATCAGTCATTATTTTAGGCAACTTACACTGAAGCGCCAAAGAAAGTGGTATAGGCATGCGTATTCAAATACAGAGATATGTAAACAGGCAGAATACGGCGCTGCGATCGGCAATGCCTGTATAAAACATCAGTGTCTAGCGCAATTGTTAGATCGGTTACGACTGCTTCAATGACAGGTTATCAAAAGTTAAGTGAGCTTAAGCGTGTTGTTATTGTTGGCGAACGAGAGATGGGATACAGCATCTCTGAGGTAGCGATGGGGACTTTTCCCTACTACCATTTCACGAGTGTACCGTGAATATGAGTAATCCGATAAAACTTCAAATCTCCGACATTACTGCGGCCGGAAAAAGATCCTGCAAGAACGGGACTAACGACGACTGAAGAGAATCGTTCAACGTGACTGAAATGCAACCCTTCCACAAATTGCTGCAGATTTCAGTGCTGGGACATCAACAAGTGTCAGCGTGCGAACCATTCGCCGAAACATCATCGGTATCGGCTTTCGGAGCCGAAGGCTCACTCATGTTCCCTTGACGACTGCACGACGCAAAGCTTTACGCCTCGCCTAGACCCGTCGACATCGACATTGGACTGTTGATGACTGGAAACGCGTTGTCTGGTCGGGCGAGTTTCGTTTCAAATTGTATCGAGCGGATGGACGTGTACGGGTATGGAGACAACCTCATCAATTCATGGACCCTGCATGTTAGCAGGGGATTGTTCAAGATAGTGGAGACTCTGTAATCATGTGGGGCGTGTGCAGTTGGAGTGATATGGGACCCCTGATACGTCTAGATACGATTCTGACAGGTGACACGTACGTAAGCATCCTGTCTGATCACCTGCATCGATTCAAGTCCACTGTGCAATCCGACGGACTTGAGAAATTCCAGCAGGACAGTGCCACACCGCACACGTCCAGAATTGCTGCAGAGTGGCCCCAGTAACACTCTTCTGAGTTTAAACACTTCCGCTGGCCACGTAACTCCGCAGACATGAACGTTACTGAGCATATCTGAGATGCCTTGCAACGCACTGTGCAGAAGAGATCTCTACCACCTCGTACTCTTACGGATTTATGGACAGCCCTGCAGCATTCAGGTGTCAATTCCCTCCAGCAATACTTGAGACATTAGTCTAGTCCATGCCACGTCGTGTAACGGCACTTCTGTGTGCTCGTGGGGGCCCTACACGATATTAGGTAAGTGTACCAGTTTCTTTGGCTCTTCAGTGTATTATGCATAAAGGTTGGTTGTTTTATTTACTCTGTGTACTATCACTCTCGATATCAATTTCGTGAAGTTCCGTGTTATGTATTTGACACTGACCTTTTGTAATAAATTGAGGTCAAAGTGGACTGATAATTTATTCCAGTAGGTTGATGACCCCGTCTTTTATTGGGATTATTAATACCTGTGAAAGAACTAGTACGTAGGACTCATTTGCCAGGGCCACCATTTTCATCTCGTTATTCAATGGTGCAACGGTTTTCATTACCGTATCTGAGTCTGGGAGCGATCTGCATGGTGTCCAACTCAGTTGACGTCTTTCAGTTTGGACACATATGAGGAGCTACTTACTCTTATGCAGTATGAGAAATACAAATGACTTATGTGTGGAGCTCTCAAAGTAATTGTAATTCGTCTCAAAATGCATCTCACTACTGTCTGGACAGAAGAATGTGGTTTACAGTCCTCTTGTTTAATCCAAAAATGAATATTTATCTCTGTTGCACACAAAATTAGGTCTCTGCAGAACTTTATGAAAGCTATGGACAGAACTTCACGCGGATACATATATGGATGACTAAAGTTTCGTAGTAACATTGAAGTAAAATTAAAGGAAGGAATGTTTGTACGACGGCAAATTACGGAATTTTTGCCTGATGAACGTTTCCTTGATTTGTTGTGTGATCTATCTTTCACAAGTAAAGCAAGGATTTTTTAAGCAACCAAAGCCAAGAAGACAAGAGGACTACAGAGATCATATCACTTTATAGGAGCCAACTGCCTTTCCTCGTGAAATACTCTGGTTCTCGTAACAATACCAAATTTAAGTAACGTCGGACATCGCTAGTACTGGGATGGGTAACCACCTTGGTACGCCACGCGATGTTGGCTGCTATCAAATCAAATGTGTGTGAAATCTTATGGGACTTAAATGCTAAGGTCATCAGTCCCTAAGCTTACACACTACTTAACCTAAATTATCCTAAGGACAAACACACACACACATGCCCGAGGGAGGACTCGAACCTCCGCCGGGACCAGCCGCACAGTCCATGACTGCAGCGCCTAAGACCGCTCGGCTAATCCCGCGCGGCTGGCTGCTATCCCTTTGCCTTTATGGCAGAGGGGATGAAGTGTGGGGCTGTAAAGTTCCTAATCACCAGACTTCGTGCCAATGTCCTGGACTCAATTCCAAACGTCTTCGCAGTGTCTAATGAAGTGAAAGCGTATGTCGCTATTGATGGTGGTCCGTTCGTCGGATGGGGATATTAAGCTCGGCGGTGCTCTTGCCGTTATTCTAGAGGAGTAGTGTATGTGCCGGCACCAGGTTTCACCGTCTCCCTGCTCTCACTATCATCCAACACAAACATGGCACCACACTACACCCACCCATTACACTCCCTTACACTTACCAGATACACTTACACACACAGCAGTCACACTTCTCCTAAGAAAGCTGCCATTGTGTGTGCAGGACAGAAAAACCTTTCCAATTTCATGGTGGAACTTGCCTTTACGGTTCTCCCAGCCAATATTGACATCCGAATTTACTTTTTTCTTTGCCTTATGGTATGTATCGGGTCACCAAAACTGCATTTCCTGGACGATCTTTTGCACTTTTTCGCAGATAGCCTTGGCACCGTTAGTGACGGACGTGGAGAATGGTTCTACAATGGAAAAGCGTTATCTAGGTAAACTGAGTACTACAATGTTGTTTGACTACTGCTGGTACCGATGGAAAGTATCGCAGGAAATTGGGAAAGAAATAATTTTATGTGTGATTCTTTGCTCTTAAATTACTCATTGCTTCGATTCCTTTGCATACTACCAGATATTTGTATTTGAAAGCGTTTCTGAGTCTACACGTCATTTTGTCAGATACATTGATGCGCTTTCAGCTACTGGGACACTAAGGTTCGCTGGAAACACATCTCATGGGGATAACCGTCGGCTACCTACAGGAAATAAATAGCCGTTCCAGTGACTTGATCTGATGTTCCTGTCTTATTGTTAAAGCCTCTATACGCCGGACTTCAAATATTAAATTTGACATGCTTTTTGCACCTGGAATTTGGAAGAGAACTCTGACTGTGTGTGATTTGTTTGAAACAATTTTGCCTTTGACAACTGGTACTGATCTGAGCTCTCGTTATTTGTAGTTCCTCAATGGTTCACGGCAGTGACCAGCCTCGATTTTGTCGGCTTACAAAACTAAAGACGAGGAGCTCAGGCCCTTGCATGGTATTAACACTTCATGAATACAAAGCTTGTAGAAATATTGCTCAACATCTGATTCAAAATGGTTCAAATGGCTCTAAGCACTATGGGAATTAACATCTGAGGTCATCAGTCCCCTAGAACTTAGAACTACTTAAAACTAACTAACCTAAGGACATCACACACATCTATGCCCGAGACACGATTGGAACCTGCGACCGTAGCAGCCGCGTGGTTCCGGACTGAAGCACCTAAAGTTGCTCGGCGGCATCTGGTGCGGCAACAGCAGTACCAGCAGCAACAACAGACACAACTACAGAAAAATCAGAAACGTTTTGGAATCCTGCAGAAACAGCAGAGCTAGTTGCTGATATGCTAGAAAAACGGAACAACCGTCGTTAGCTATGCTAGCATTGTCAGCACCTACGTTTCTGACATTTGATGACTCGACATGGCACATATCTCCACGATTTCCGCTGTTTTGGAAGACTAGTAACATATCTGACATTCATGTTCAATCTGCATTGTTACTGTGTACTAGTAGCCACATTACACGCTGGTTCGCAAATTACGAGAGGTGTTCAATTCAGGATGGTCATAATTTTTTTTTTTTTTTTTTTTTTTTTTTTTTATAACATACCTTTACTCGTCCTGAAAAGCATTGAAGCAGTGGGTCTTGGCTCTTTTCGTTCCTCAACACATCATTATGCACACCAGCCGCATTTTTATATGCAAATTAAAGAGACACTGGAATGCAAATTAATTACATTTCAAATTAGATGTATCTAAAATCGTGGAGACTGCTGAACCGCAAGTTTATTTCCAAGTGCAATACAAAACAGTGATTGGGTATGTGATTTCTTCCTTTTCTTCCTTCTCGGCACTCGTAGATATTCCATTGCATGTACTGGTTATGGGCTACGACGATTTTGCATGCTGTGCCAGCTGCAATCAACCATGGCAATTCAACAGAAGGACACGTAGGCCTGCGTTTGCAGCAGAGTCAATTCACGCTTTGCACTTGGTACAAACAGTTCGTGTTCCGCATGCTGCTGGTGCAATCTCTGCTCAGGACGCTCCAGGCGGACACTCGGGTTAGCAGGCTTCTGGACGATGCAGCAGCGGCGTGCACACAAAGATAGCGAGCATCGGCAGCTTCCGCAGCCAGCACATACACGCTCCAAAGGTGCTGAGATTTACAGGTAGCACTGGCAGTATATAAAGTAAACATCGTTCTGGTTTAACAGGCCAAGTAACAAACAAAGCTCCTATAAACGTGTATGTGGGCCAATATAATTATATGTATTGTTTTCAATAGCAGCAAACACCGTTTTCGGTCTAGAATTTCTACCGGCTTTGATTTTCAAATACGAGATTCAGTTATCATCATTTGTTGTCTTGTCTTGAATGAACTGTTGCGGGATCGCGAACATCAGGGGACAGACGTACTAGGGCATGTATTAAAACTCTGAAATACTGGATTGGTAATGGCTAGTTACTAGCTGAAATATACACACATCGAAAAAGTTTTGCATCACCCCAGTTCCCAGAACTCCTGAAGATAGACATTGACTGTAGATACTATATCATAGACACAGTCCCTTTAACTGTTCAGGGATGTCACTAAAACCGCCCAGCGAAGTTGAAAATTTCACTTTTATTTACGTGATCACTAGTTTTGGATCAGGACCCATGTTCAAATCATCCTACAGGATAGAAAACCAAAATTACAGTCATGTGCAATACAGCTGTTAGCAAATTATTAAGTGCACGTCAAACATACAGAACGTACCTTTCAAGAAATGTACCAGATAGTCAAACTGATATTCCTCAGAATAAATGAACTATGTGAAGGTAACAAACATACACGTATAAAAATGTGAAAATGAGCAGTTACAGAGCCTACAGTTAACTGGCAGTCTAATCCTCTCTTTGCCGTAAGAAAACCTCGGGAAGGAGGCGCCCTATCAGGATATAGGAAATATCTCGTTTATTTATTACAGTATTCTCCAAACATAAAAAATACAACAATTAATACAATAACAGTAGAAGTGAGCAATAAAATTAATAGTTTTAATTTTTTTTCCACAAACAGTGAAGTACTGAACATCAAAGCACAGCAGCGGCACATTCGTTACGTATGCCATGATGGTGCATAAAAATCACTAAATGTGAACCACAACATTAGTATTAAAACAAAACAAATGATACGACAATAAAACATCTTCATCACTTTCAACCCTTTACAGGTGTAAAAACTTTACCATAAAAACCTTACGGACTTATATAAAGATAAACCAGTTTTTTTATATTTCCCAGGTAAAGACAGACCGTGAAGTTGTGTTTCGCAAAGCATCGCAAATTAGATCCCTTAACATTACTAAAATCACACGTATCCGTTTAATCAAACCACGAGTAAGGTGTACCAAATAGGGCGTGTATGTGAGAGGCTATAACCAAATGGTACTGGCGATCCTTGGGGAAGGCATTGCATAACAATACTCGCGGGCACGTGGGGTTAGAGGCGGAGTTGGAAGAGGTAGAGGGACGGGACAGAGTAAATAAAAATTAAATTTGCAACTTTGGTTGTTTTTTCGTTGTACTGATTAACACAAGTTGCTGCCCCGCAATTACTCCATCATCCTCGAAGCTTGTAAAACTGCTTGTATTTTGTTAAATGTAATGGAAGGCCGCCATTCGCAAGGGATATTAACTTTATTTAACAAAAATAATTTTGTTCATTTCTCAATCGAAAATGTTGCTGCCTGCTTTTAATTAAGTTAACTATCCTGTTTTATTAATTATATTTGTAAATCCTGCCATACTTCGCATTTCTCATAAATCACTTGATACGCAGTAAAAAGTCGACGATTCTACAGCCGAGGTGGCCAGAGTTTGGCAGATGGATTGATGTGTAACCACCATTTACATATGTATTCGAGCCAGATTTTCTAGCATGTTGGACAACTACGCGGCACTGTGCTATTTCGACCACAATTTCCAAAACTAATTTCATTATGTTTTAATGATACCTGCGCTGCAAAGTTCTGTGCACATCCTAGATTAAATTTAAACAGATCAGAGTATTCTTTACGTAAAGCGCCTATGTCACAAAATGAGGTACTATTAAATATGATGTTAACTGTTGACAATTATTTTCAAACTGATGGAGAACAGCAATCAGTCGTCCTTTCCTTTCAAGCTTCATTAAAGCAAATCGACATATATATCATGAACAGTTCAGCAGCAAAATTCTTAAATGCGTGCAATAAAGCTAGCAATATATTATATCTGAAAACAGCTAATTCTTATAACAAGTTAACTACACGTGTTAAACTCAATTTAAAAGTCCGGAAATGCCGTAACTTCAAGGAAATTAGAAAGCAAAGTTTAATATAAGATAGCATAGCCATTGAATAGCAGTAACAAAACTGTCCAATACCGCCTACTTTGTTTTCTAGTAGTTCACAAGATAACAATTTAAACAGTCTTTAGTTGATTGTATTACATCGCGACACTATAAAAAAGTAATATTTCAGCTCACATCATAGTCTAATGTACAACTAAAGTTAATATTCTCGTAGTCAAAAGATTTCAGCTCACATCATAGTCTAATGTACAACGAAAGTTAATAATCTCGTAGTCAAAACATGAAATAAAGCAGATTCAAGATATCCTCTTTCACACTCAGCATGGTGGACTTACTGCTCAGAGTCTATCTCCACTTGTCCAGCGCTGCCCATAACCGAACCCTCACAAAACCTACGACTGATACTCACAGTAAAATGCAACCACGAACGTCGATCTGCGATTGTGTGTCCGCGACGCTGGTGCGTCATATTTATACAGGATGATTCAGATAAGCTGTTCGCCTCAGACAGTTCCTGAAACGTTTAAGATATGGTAATTCTGTTTTCACCGAAATGAACTGTGAAGACGTCCTCATTAAATAACGTATAGTGTTTTCTCATGTTGTTGTTGATATTGTTGTTCCTGTAGTCTTCAGGCCGAAGACTAGTTCGATACAGCTCTCCGTGCTGGTCTATCCTGTGCAAGCCAGTGCATTCAAGCCTTGGTTTCCCTCTACAATTTTTCCTCCCCACGCTTCCTTCGATTACAAAACTGAACGTTCCTTGGCCTCATGATGTACGTGAACTCCCGGGGTGGTTACTTCTGGTCAGACTCACGCTTTGTTGCTAAGTGTATGGACGGATACTCCCCTAGCCAAGCCTGACCCGCGAAACCCGAGCTGCCTCTCAGAACTGAGCCGCCTGTCTCTGACCAGGGATAGTCGATCCGAGCGTTTACACGCACACGCACACACACACACACACACACACACACAGACAGACAGACTATCAATGCTAACTACATGGTGCTCTCTGTGGCAACGAGTATCGTTGGCGGTATTTGAAGCAAACTTCCAGATATCTCTCCTCTAAATTACTCATAGCGAGACAGCGTTTATTGACGATATACCTGTCAGATTAAAACTGTATACAGATTCCGAAATGAGCCCAATCCATGGTCTCACAGCTTCACTTCTGCTATGACCTCTCTTCTAACTTCCAAATTTTGCAGTTCTCCTACATACCTATCTCTTTAAAACAGCGAGACCTCATTCGGTGGTAACTAACTTCTGTACTTACACCACCTTCATTTCCCTCCATCTTAACCATAAAGAGCATCACTATCCGCTAAGCCTGTTGTTCCTACTTCTAGTAAGTTCTCCTGCTGGCGTCATGCGATACCTCCACCAGGCGGGAAGTTTGATGCAGAGGGCAGCTGTGATGGCATTCGTGAATAACCAAATAACTGCAACATACATCGACAGAAAAGCCTCCCATGTTATCGTGCAAGTCTACAATGAAGAGTATGACGCCAGTCGAACAATGTTGCTGCTTGCTGAACCTGTGCATACAGTAGGCCCACCGCAAAGGTTGCAGGTAGTCAAAATCGGAAAGGAAGTATCGAAAATGTCAAGACCATAGTTTTTCACACCTTTCACACTTTCCAATGAGCCTGTTTGAGCATTATCACATCTTCAAGAATAATTTGTTCCAGAATGATTAGGACAACTGTGCACAGTAGATAATGTGTAGGAGCTTATGTTTATTTTAATGTTACATGTAGTAACACCAGTTTGCCGGTTAGTGTTACGAGGATCGTTACGGAAATAGTCTTTTTATAGACAAGACGTTTAGACTCTGATTAGTTCAAATTCTATTACTGAAAGATCGCACATTACGTGTAAGGGATGGCTGCGAAAAGACTACCTTAAATGCTTCCGAAATACATTTAAACTTGAACTCTGGATGTGTAAATATCGTTTTAGATCTACAAGGATTCTACACATAGTCCAATTACTTCATTATCAAACCAACTGCATTAACACTGCTAAATGAAGGTGGAGTCAAGATTAGTAGGTTCATCTCAATGATCTCACAAACTATCCCAATCTCAGCTCTGCGAACACTTCAAACAAGAACCATCGCTTTCTGGTTAGCAAATAATTACCATGGATTATAATGTGAAATACCATACATTATCCAGCATTGCGACAACAGTGTGTGATGAACGTACACAATGTGATCAAAAGTATCCGGACACCCCCAAAAACATACGTTTTTTTATATTAGGTGCATTGTGTTGCCAAATACTGCAAGGTACTCCATATCAGGGACCTCAGTACTCATTAGACGTCGCGAGAGAGCAGAATGCGGCGCTCCGTGGAACTCACGTACTTCGAACGTGATCAGGTAATTGAGTGTCACTTGTGTCATAGGTCTGTACGCGACATTTCCATACTCCTAAACATCCCTAGATCCACTGTTTCCGATGTGATAGTGAAGTGGAAACGTGAAGGGACACGTACAGCACAAAAGCGTACAGGTTGACCTCATCTGTTGACTGACAGAGAAGCTAACGTCTTAAGCACTGAGGAGTATGATTGATCATCATTAGAGAGTTTAAGATCAGAGAATGTAGAAAATGTGGTGTCACCACCAGACACCACACTTGCTAGGTGGTAGCCTTTAAATCGGCCGCGGTCCGTTAGTATACGCCGGACCCGCGTGTCGCCACTATCAGTGATTGCAGACCGAGCGCCGCCACACGGCAGGTCTAGAGAGACTTCCTAGCACTCGCCCCAGTTGTACAGCCGACTTTGCTAGCGATGGTTCACTGACAAAATACGCTCTCATTTGCCGAGACGATAGTTAGCATAGCCTTCAGCTACGTCATTTGCTACGACCTAGCAAGGCGCCATTACCAGTTACTATTGATGCTGTAAAACATGTACCGTCAAAAGCGATCTTCACCAAGTATGGATTAAAGTTAAGTATTCCAGAAGATACGTACGTTTTTTACTAGTCTCGATTCCTTGTCCTGTTCCAGACCTCACGCCAGCCTGCGTGAGCTTAAACGCGTGCCTTTCGGCTTCCTGTCATAGTGGATTGGCTGTCTTGCCAGTCCACAACAGAAAAATAGTTATTTGCAATGTATACAAGAAACTGTGTCACATGTATAACTGAATATGTATTATTAATTGTAAATTAGTCAAATAAACATAAAGTGTTTGGTCTTAAAAGAATGTGTATAATCTTACGATCACGTCTGTGGATGTCTTTATCCACCTGTGTCGGTGATAATGTGAGCTTTGTAAAGACGCGTGACCTTTATAGCTTAGTCAGTAAGATTAGTTGATTTTTAAAGAAAGGTATTCGAGAGATTTATACTAAATAGGTTGCACCCATTATTGTCCTCCAACTCACTAAGCTATAATGACAGCACAATTTTTTGGATAGTATTGTAATGAGGCTTGCAGCATAATATGAGACAGCCGATTTTTTTTCACACATACACAGTACTGCACTCCGCTTATCGAGTAAACTTAAGGTAAATGTACACTGCTGGCCACCGTAAATGCAACACCCTGAAGGAAGCATCCGAATCAAGTGAAATTTACACCATGGGTTTGCAGCGATGAGATATGCAACTGATTAGAATTTCAGCGCAGACGCACATCACGCGCGCCTGTGGCGCCACCTCATAGCGCCATTTAAGGCTTGGCGATTTCGACAAGTGTACGTTCGGCATGTGTGTTTACCTTGTGGTTGTTTCACAAGACGATCAGTTATGCCTCGTAGACAACAGCGAACATCTTTTGATCAAGTATCCGAGTTCGACAGAGGAAGGATAGTGGCTTACCGAGATTGTGGATTATCATACAGAGAAATCGCTAGTCTTGTTGGACGAAACCAAACAACTGTAATGCGGATATGTGACCGTTGGATGCAGGAGGGTACGACGGACCGACGTGGTCGATCGCATTCACCTCGGTGCACCACTGCACGTGCTGATAGGCAAATTGTGCGCATGGCAGTGACGGATCGCTCAGTGACATCCCGAACCATAGCACAGCACATTGCGTTTGTAGCGCATCATCCAGTGTCTGCGCGTACCATTCGACGCCGTTTACAGCAGAGTGGTCTGTCCGCAAGACGTCCATTGCTTCGTCTACCATTGACGCAGAACCACAGACGTCTCCGTCGCCAATGGTGTGATGACAGACGGATGTGGACGGCAGAATGGAATGACGTTGTCCTTACTGACGAGGCACGCTTCTATCTGCAGCACCACGATGGTCGGATTCGAGTGTGGAGACACCGTGGAGAGAGGATGCTGGACAGCTGCATTATGCACCGCCACACTGGTCTTGCACCGGGTATTATGGTATGGGGCGGTATTGGATATTACTCTCGCACGCCTCTAGTACGCATTGCCGGCACTTTAAATAGCCGGCGCTACATATCCGAGGTGCTGGAGCCACTTGTCCTTCCTTACATTCAGGGCTCAGCCACAGCCATATTTCAACAGGATAATGCGCGACCACACGTGGCACGAATTGTCCAAAGGTTCTTCGTCAATAACCAGATTGAATTGCTTCCCTGGCCGGCTCGCTCTCCGGATCTTTCGCCGATAGAAAACATTAGGTCCATGGTTGCTCAACGAGTGACCCAGATTACATCCCCAGCTGCCGCACCAGATGATCTTTGGCAACGTGTGGAAGCTGCTTGGGCCGCTGTACCCCAGGAACACATCCAACGTCTCTTTGACTCAATGCCGAGACGTGTGGCAGCGGTGATCTCCAACAATGGCGGATACTCTGGCTACTGATTCTGGCAGGAACCACATGTCACAGACGTCTGTAAACGTAATCATTTGATACTTGGTCAACATGTTATCTACAAAATAAATCTTGTTGTGCTACCTCTTGTCTTTCCTTGTGTTGCATTTACGGTGGCCAGCAGTGTAGAATGCGAGCATGGACAGTGGATGAAGCATGAATTTAACAGATAGGACACAGTAGCATGACACCTTGCAGATGTATTCAAGCAATATAGTCCGAATCCTAGGTAAGTATGTGACGTAGTGTCCAGTAGCACAAAGAACTTTTAATCGATGTCGACATATTGCTGTTCATTGAGTGCAAGATTTTGTCGGTCATACCAGGGCAAGTAACTGATGACTGAGTCAATTGCTCAGTGACAGCTATAAACTATTACGAATTTATATGACAGTAGTTTCTATCTATTCTCGGTGATACAGATTTTTAAGGTATGATTCTGGTGTAGGATATGTCTTGATGCGTCCTCATAGTTTGTCGCTACCAATTTCTGTTGGTTTCTGGTGTATACTGTTCTCTCTCCTGCATAATATCGAAGACCTTACTTTCGGAGGAAATTTAGGTTCAAAAATGGTTCAAATGGCTCTGAGCACTATGGGACTTAACTTCTGAGGTCATCAGTCCCCTAGAATGTAGAACTACTTAAACCTAACTAACCTAAGGACATCACACACATCCATGACCGAGGCAGGATTCGAACCTGCGTCCGTAGTGGTCGCGCGGCTCCAGACTGTAGCGCCTAGAACCGCTCGGCCACTCGGGCCGTCTCAGTACAGGTGTCAAGAAGCTGTTCACTTGGAAAACGACGAATTCGCGCCCTCCCATCGACATGATGAGGAGATATCGGGATTCATCAGACCATGCAACGCTCTGCCACTGCACCAACGTCCACTGCCGATGGTCACGTGGCAACCTCAGTCGAGGTTGCCGATATCGTTGTGTTAACGTTGGCATATGCATGGGTAGTCGGCTGCGGGAGCCCATCGTTAGGAGTGCTTGGTCCACTGTGTGTTCAGACACACTTGCACTTTGTCCAGCATTAAAGTCTGATTTTAGTTACCTCACAGTTTGCCGCCTATCCTATTTTACCAATCTGCCCAGCTTAAATGTCCAATATCTGTAATGAGGTGTGACCGCGCAACCCCACGACGGCTGGAACTGGTTAAACCTCGGTTCACCCCGTTTTGAAGACACTTTCCACCGCACTCCTCCGAAACCAGACAAGTCGTGCAGTTTCCGAAATGCTCGTGCCGAGCTTCCGGGCCATCAAAATCTGCCCTCGGCTTAACTCAGATAGATCGTGCGGCTTACCCATTCTACACACGGACACCACACTCACTGATACCAAATACAGCGTGTGTGTGTGTGACTAGCAGTCATTTCTCGCCAACTGAAGTGGCTATCGCCTCGATTGGTTTATATCGATAGTAGGTCGGTGGTCGTCATGTTATGGCTGATCGGTGTATGTTGTAGGGTGACATTATTTGACAACTCGTGTTTATATCGTTTATTCGAGCCATACACTCGGTAATTTGGTGTATAACTTGCTTTGAAAAGTATGTTCCCTCTTTCCTCTGTTATAAAGATTTCGACATGTCAGTACTGCCTCCTGGACCAAGATAATAGGTTGTCTACAACACACTTCTATTTTGAGTGCCATGTGTTCATCAATTAGTGTGAATCGCTTTGGTATGGTGCAGTCGTCATTTAATTTCTGAGTGAGAGAGAGATTGTCTATTATGCATAGCATTCTGACATACTGTCAGGGATGTTCTCATAGTTGCGCAGTTACTACTCTTCCGGTGGCTATGAATGAATAAGAGCAAGTATCCGCCTTATGTGTGTAGACGGTTTTATCCTTCAACTGATGTTGCCAATGATTTCATCTAAGTGATATTGCCTGTTGCATCCCAGGGCTGCGTGATTTGACGAGCTTCTCTAGGGCGTGTGGTGATTGTTTACTTAATAAATTTATGCAAGTCCTTCCTTACTGACCGAAGACAGTGAAGTCTGCACTATCTCAGAGCACTTCGGGATCAAAATAGTGTTATCCTTGCAAAATCCCCTGCTGTTTTTGGTGTCGGGTTCTATGTCCTATAAAGTCCTGAATATATATAGTCCCAAATCTGATTCGATACTCGGTGAAGTATTTTGCTCATTAAACGAGACTGCGGAACTGTATTGCCTTCCAGACGTCAAGGGATACGGCCTCAACCTGTGCACTTTTGTCAGCAGCGTCCTGGGTATAATGAACGAACAGAGCGAGCTGTGTTTCTGAAGATCTCTATTAACAGATTTCATGTTTATTCTTATAGAGAAATCTTTCGTTCGCCAGACACGCTTGAGTGTAGAATACTTTTTACAATTCAAAACCAGATGACGTCAGCGACGTAGGACTATAATTATGTACATTAATTAGACTACTCTTTTTCAAAATGGAGACGACATGTGCTTTCATCCAGTCTCTTGGTCTCCTTCATTGTAACAAGTACCTACGATAAGCTACTGCTAGAAGGGGAGCAGGTTCTTCCACATAATCTCTGTAGAATTTCATTAGGTCGAGATGCCTTTCGACTATTAAGCGATTTTAGTTGATTTTCTTCGAACGCAAAGTGGACACCGGTAGTGTAGAGACTGGCACGCAGAGTGAAATAAGTGTGGTTATACGTTCAGTGTTTTACCAAAGCATGGATTCATACGATAAGGTCCTGCTCAGATGTCGCAGGAGTAGCATCTACCATCTTCATAGCACGCCACAGAAACTAATCAAGGGGTGTACGATCTGGTGATCGTGGTGGCATCGGAAATGGTCTCCTTTCACCAGTCCATCGATTTGGATATGTGGCGCCCACGTGGTGCTGTACGTATTGGTTAAAATGAGCTGGTGCTCTGCAAATTTTACAGCCACGTTATTTGGAAAACCGCAGTGGAGCGTCATACAACAGGATAAGGTGATCATCTATTAGAAACCTAAGACAGATCGATCTTGTTAGTCTGGAAGCCATTAGACACAGCTCAATGATCCTATCTCAAATTATTCCTGCCCATATATCCACATTGAGCCCACCGTACTTAGCAGTATTCTTTCACACTTCTCGCCATATCTAGTCCGACACAGTCCTGCTGTAATATCAGATGCCAAGGGAGGAAGAATTATGTGAAGTGAAAGTGGCGGAGGGGGGTGGGGGGGGGAGGGAAGAAAGGGAGAGAAAGGGACGGAATATTGATGTCAGCTGCATCGGAACTTTATGCAAAATCAGCGCAACGAGTGAAACTGCGTGCCAGACAAGGATTCGACCCCGGGATCGTCGGCTTGCTAAGCAGTTGCGTTAACTACTGCTCCATGCGGACACGGCGTTTATTGCAATTGCGTAGACTATCTCCGTGGAGAGGGGAGAAAGGAAAGAATAGGGAAGGAACTAATGAGACTTAATGCGGAATCAGCGGTGACGAGTGAGAAAGTGTGCTGGGCTGGGACTGGAACCCAGCGTGCCCTGCTTACTAGGGCTTCTCAACCTGTCACCAACCGAATCAACAGGAATGGAAAAATATCGAAACTAAGTCGCGTGAAAGATAGAAAAGCGTCAAAGTCACGTGCTTATTATACTCTTTTCATTCTGCGATACTTTAACATGCAAAATTTTTAATAGTCAAACTAGAGGTATTTTGATGTACAGATTAATGACATCTCAGTTAAATTCAATCGAAATTTGGGAGACTACATAAACGCATGTTTATTTTTATTTTGGAATATAACGATAGTGATTGTGAACACAATTTCTTTTTTTTTTTGGGTTCTTCATTTGTAGTTCGACTTTGCATGTGTCGTGATTATGGCTTAAGACGAGTTTACCGAGCTGTGTCCGTCCAAAAGCAGACAGGGTATTGCAACACAGGGACCATCCTAATCTTCTTCTGAGCTTTGGAGGTGGGCGAAACGAAGCTAACATCCCAAAGACGTTCGGGCTCACATGCGGTTTCTCTTCGTCGAAATGTCTTGGCTCAAACTAGTCTAGGGGTTGAACCGCACGTGTCGCATTACACGTCCAAAATTAGACACTTGTGACCCTTTGGTTAAATTGTCTGGATGATGGCAATTTTGCTAAATAAAAAATGTTAACACAGCTCATAATAACAGTAATAATAATATCGGAAACTAAATTAACGACCCGTAAATGATGTGGGCCACACAGTTGCGATTTGGTTAGAATAATGTTTATTCAGAAAGAAGACTAATAGCGAAAGTGGTCGTATTTAGATTTACTCTTATACTCGAGCGCATATCCATTTGATACAGTTCGATCATTCACAATCTCATCGCGAAACACAAGTCCAATACTCTGCCTCCTTAACTACCCGTCTCTAATGACCTCGTTGTCGACGGGACGTTAAACACTAACCACCACCACCACCTTAACTACACAAAAAGTTCAGAGCTCACACCAGGCGGGTGCGGCTGCTCACCGCTCAGAGACTAAGTCCCGCAATACCACACAACGCGAAATTTTCTATCTTTTCGCTTCCTAGCTACCTACGATCGACCGTCCGCTTTCGCGTCCCCACCAGCACTGTTCCCTTTGGTGTCTAGAACAGAACTGCCCTCTGCCCGTCTCCGATCGCGTTACCCGCGCGCCGATCATCTTCGCTCAACTGACCAGCGCAGTTCCCTTTCCTGAAGCCGTCCGTCTGCTTGGCGTCAGCTTATTCTACATTACTTGACATTTTAACATATTTAAATAATCAAAGCTTGACCACTTTCTCGTTCTAAATAAAGTAACAATAAATCTATTACATAATAAACGTTAAATTCTCTTACATAAAACCAATACAATTTCCTTCTTTGAATGTCACGGCCAGTGCCCTTGCACCAATGTGCTTTCTGTTAAATAAATAAGGAACAAAAGTAACTATTATGCACTAAACTTTACAACAAACATTCTGTTACCTAGTGATTCGATAAGGTATCATGCTGTCATCGTTCAATGTGTTTTGTGTGGAGGAAATGATGATCTGATGCTTAACTGAAAATACTGATAATTTAAATTTTCTATATCTTTTAAACAAATAAAGTTACAGAGTTGATATTTACAACGTTTCCCATTTTAATGATGTTCTTCTGAATGAAATGTCGAACGTTAATATCGACCAAAGCGTTCAGATTTTAGCATTCAGGTCTTTGTTACAAAACTTGTTAATTTCACTTTAACAGTATATCCTAAACTATTATAGATATGATCAATAATCAAGTTTTATTAGGATCAGCATGAAAATGTATGGAGGATGGCGGTTTAAAATTACTGTGGCTTCATTCCCTGAATTACTACAGAATTAAATAGTTTTCATAAATGTTTCCATTTTTGATCGATCTTAGGTCTTCCATATTTAACGGTGCTACGTTTCCTTAGCCACAAAAGCTTTCTACTGGGTTTCCCTATGACATAGGTCCTCGTCTGTCTCACTCGCACACTACCGCATTTAGGAGTCAGTCAACAATAGACGCCTGTGAGTTTCGCCATCTCGTCGTGAATCTGCGCCCTTTGTGGCATGCGGTCCTGGACGACAGGGTTCGTTTCACAATTCCTGAAGGCTGACTCTTTCGGCCATATATTTAAACGAGAGCACAATGCTCGTTTACTCATAGGGAGACTGCCACTGGGACCTGAATTGCCAATTGGGCTACTCACTTCCTTTAGAGAAGATGCTGGCCAGTTGCTTCAGATGAAAGTTTCAATGTTATGCACGTCTGCAAAACGCCTCTCTGGTGGAAGGAGGCTTCTAAACAACACGGGTGGGTTTTTGAACTATTCGTAAGAGAAACGTTCTAGGGTGATAAGACATTTGGAACTTTCTAAAAGACACGTGTAGTGTCTGACAATAATGATCACATGGTTCAGCTGCCAGTTCAGCGCCTAGTGCAGCATTTTGCTTGTTTTGTGTTTCCACCGCAGAAAATAGCACTTCAGGGAAGCCAAAAATTTAGACTTTAGGATTGACAGGAATATTGTGACACCATTTTTGGACTCAAGTTCCTGGAAGTAAGCATCACTAAACCATTTGAATGGCCGCATTTTCCCTGCTTTGCTGGGAGTACTGCGGTGTCAGCCTAATTTATTCATTGGCTAGGTCCTAAACGTATCTTGCTGATTAACAACTTCTACTTGAGATGTAAAAAACTTTTGCATAACAGACGCACTCAGCTCTCTTTCAACACATTGGATTCTCCTTTGAGTTGAGACACTTCGCTCAGGATGCTTCTGGCGGAGACTCCATCTATCGGAATTCTGGTTGATACCTCAACTGAGGTCTGCTACTCCTAACATCACTCCTATTTCGAGCATGATAATCGATCACTACCGTAGAGCTGTGGATTTTGGTCATTCAGTTTTAATAAGTTGGGAAGCTGAATTTACCATCACGTACTTTTGATCTAAACCACTTCCACCGCCGACAGGATGGGCAGAACGTACAGCACAGTGCTATACGACAAACAGTGACATCTCTGTGGAATTTGTTACCAGAGGTCGTGTAGCTAAAGGTGCCACGTTGTATGATATGAGTGAAGCCAAACCAACGGGAGGTCTCCGTCAACTTGACTATGAGGGCAGTGACGCGCCACATCACGGTTTGTGCATGCGCTCTCTGCCGTAGCAGATAATGGAAATTTTTTGTTTAAGAGCCCTAAAAGCGACGATGAAGGTAAACTAACAATAACGAGAGCTGATGCGCTACCCGGTTTAAAAGAGTCAATATGGGCAGTCTACATCACATGCAGAGCTGCACAAGGAATCAATTCAGAATCCAATTACATTTTACTTTTCCAAACTCTTCATGCTATAGAATGAGATTTTCACTCTGCAGTGGAGTGTGCGCTGATATGAAACTTTATGGCAGATTAAAACTGTGTGCCGGACCGAGACTCGAACTCGGGACCTTTGCCCTTCGCGGGCAGGTGCTCTACCAGCTGAGCTACCCAAGCACGACTCAGAGCCCGTCCTCACAGCTTTACTTCTGCCAGTACCTCGTCTCCTACCTTCCAAACTTTACAGAAGCTCTCCTGCGAACCTTGCAGAACTAACACTCCTGAAAGAAAGGATATTGCGGAGACATGGCTTAGCCACAGCCTTAGTTCTGCAAGGTTCGCAGGAGAGCTTCTGTAAAGTTTGGAAGGTAGGAGACGAGGTACTACCAGAAGTAAAGCTGTGAGGACAGGGCGTGAGTCGTGCTTGGGTAGCTCAGTTGGTAGAGGACTTGCCCGCGAAAGGCAAGGGTCCAGAGTTCGAGTCTCGGTCCGGCACACAGTTTTAATCTGCCAGAAAGTCTTCATGCTATACTTTTAAGATGAATTCAACCAGAATGTCCTTTCCTTAACTATACTTCCACCACCAAGTCTAGTGACACTTCCTGAATCCATTCCTGAAACCAATGGCGGAATGGATCAAATGGTTCAAATGGCTCTGAGCACTATGGGACTTAACATCAATGGTCATCAGTCCCCTAGAACTTAGAACTACTTAAATCTAACTAACCTAAGGACATCACACAACACCCAGCCATCACGAGGCAGAGAAAATCCCTGACCCCGCCGGGAATCGAACCCGGGAACCCGGGCATGGGGCGGAATGGAAAGTTTGAGTAAACACTCTGCGTACCATTAATAGCAACGGATCGAGGAGCAATGTGACGGGATCATATGAAGCAATGTACTACTCCTGGTAGGACCAGTAGATAAATACTTAACCTGACTGAGAATGATATGGGGTGAATCTCAGGTGCAACAACAACAGTGTGTGTCATGCCAGTACTTGGGCACCTGTGTGCAACAATCCAGAGCACCTCCACGACATCCCATTCTAGCTGACGCCACCAAGATGAAGGGAAGACAGCGCAACACATGTGCATACCAATGAGGCAGTCTGAAGTTGCCTGCAGCCAACAAGTAGCACCATACCCTCGCCCTCCTATGTACTGAACCACCGACTTCTCTCACCATACTCAGACCGAAACAGTGTGTAACCTGTTTTGTGTGAATGTGCCATCTGTGAACATCATATTTACTGTGTAAAGCAAACTTGAATTTGTACTGTTAAAAACATTTATTACGACGTTTTCTAATATTTCTTTCTTTGAACAAGACGCTAATTTTGTTGTGTTTACTGTTTCGCTTACATACATGCTTAATACCTGTATGTTCCTTGACATCGTGCTCAGGTATAATGTGAAGTAACACATACAAGCATACACATTTAACATGCACACATTAATTCTAAATCATGTGATTATTATAATTTTTGCTGTCACACTTATACACTATGTATAATACAAACAGATACACTCAGAACCATACATGTAAGTACTTGTAATTGTGGATGATGCATGGAATTTTGCTTGATTTTTTTATCACTTTAGTTCCGACAAATAGGAATTTTTTGATTGTTTATTTTTGTATAGTGTATATATTTTGTTTGTTTTCATGTAATGTAAATGTTGTATTTTCTCTTTTGTGTAAAATATACACTCCTGGAAATGGAAAAAAGAACACATTGACACCGGTGTGTCAGACCCACCATACTTGCTCCGGACACTGCGAGAGGGCTGTACAAGCAATGATCACACGCACGGCACAGCGGACACACCAGGAACCGCGGTGTTGGCCGTCGAATGGCGCTAGCTGCGCAGCATTTGTGCACCGCCGCCGTCAGTGTCAGCCAGTTTGCCATGGCATACGGAGCTCCATCGCAGTCTTTAACACTGGTAGCATGCCGCGACAGCGTGGACGTGAACCGTATGTGCAGTTGACGGACTTTGAGCGAGGGCGTATAGTGGGCATGCGGGAGGCCGGGTGGACGTACCGCCGAATTGCTCAACACGTGGGGCGTGAGGTTTCCACAGTACATCGATGTTGTCGCCAGTGGTCGGCGGAAGGTGCACGTGCCCGTCGACCTGGGACCGGACCGCAGCGACGCACGGATGCACGCCAAGACCGTAGGATCCTACGCAGTGCCGTAGGGGACCGCACCGCCACTTCCCAGCAAATTAGGGACACTGTTGCTCCTGGGGTATCGGCGAGGACCATTCGCAACCGTCTCCATGAAGCTGGGCTACGGTCCCGCACACCGTTAGGCCGTCTTCCGCTCACGCCCCAACATCGTGCAGCCCGCCTCCAGTGGTGTCGCGACAGGCGTGAATGGAGGGACGAATGGAGACGTGTCGTCTTCAGCGATGAGAGTCGCTTCTGCCTTGGTGCCAATGATGGTCGTATGCGTGTTTGGCGCCGTGCAGGTGAGCGCCACAATCAGGACTGCATACGACCGAGGCACACAGGGCCAACACCCGGCATCATGGTGTGGGGAGCGATCTCCTACACTGGCCGTACACCACTGGTGATCGTCGAGGGGACACTGAATAGTGCACGGTACATCCAAACCGTCATCGAACCCATCGTTCTACCATTCCTAGACCGGCAAGGGAACTTGCTGTTCCAACAGGACAATGCACGTCCGCATGTATCCCGTGCCATCCAACGTGCTCTAGAAGGTGTAAGTCAACTACCCTGGCCAGCAAGATCTCCGGATCTGTCCCCCATTGAGCATGTTTGGGACTGGATGAAGCGTCGTCTCACGCGGTCTGCACGTCCAGCACGAACGCTGGTCCAACTGAGGCGCCAGGTGGAAATGGCATGGCAAGCCGTTCCACAGGACTACATCCAGCATCTCTACGATCGTCTCCATGGGAGAATAGCAGCCTGCATTGCTGCGAAAGGTGGATATACACTGCACTAGTGCCGACATTGTGCATGCTCTGTTGCCTGTGTCTATGTGCCTGTGGTTCTGTCAGTGTGATCATGTGATGTATTTGACCCCAGGAATGTGTCAATAAAGTTTCCCCTTCCTGGGACAATGAATTCACGGTGTTCTTATTTCAATTCCCAGGAGTGTATGTTAGTAGGGTTTCATGATCATGTTTACTGATATGCATCCCTGCAATTATAAATGCACTGTAAAGTTTACAACAATTTCATTTTCAATTGTTAATAAATGTTTCACATATTTCTTTCTTGAATAAAAAAATGCGAGCAGATTATGCTCTGATATAGACAGCATAGTATGTGTCGACTTCACGTGAATCTTGTTTTACTTTCATGTAAACTAGTTATTAAAAGAGCCACACATGATTTTCAGGAAGAGTGGTTAGCGCATAATTACATGTAAATGTACACTCTTACCCAAGATAAGGTATGAATGTTTCTAATGGCTATCCAAATTTGACTGAATTTTAGCATTGTTCACTTTCACTTTTAGATGATGTTTGCCATTAAGTAACAACTCTCTACATTAAATGGAACATCTAATTAGCTGCTGTCTGCAGAATAGTCAGCTACTGGTATGAGTGAGGTGATGTTTCCCGTAAGTATGAATGCGTCAGGATATATTTTGTTCTGTGTTTTAGTGTTGTTAGTGTTTAACTTTCTATCAACAATGGGGACATTATAATCGAAGCACAAGTTCAGATGACAGAAGGATGTGGAAGGAAATCAGCCATGCCCTTTCAAAGGAACCCTCCCGCCATTTACATGAAGCGATTTAGGGAAATCACAGAAAACCTAAATCAGGATGGCCGCGTGTTTGAACCATCATCCTCAAGAATGCGAGACCAGCTATGTATTTTATGAGGATGTGCCTCCAAATTTTTTATATAGGTTGAGATAGTACTTGTCATGCATATTACTTAGCCAACTTTGCCGTTTCGCTGACATAAGTTGCAAGCCCTACTGTTAGAGAATAGTGGGACAAATTTCGTGCCACCCCACGTTGCACTGTTGCGACATTTATTCAAGACGGCAGATCCAAGATGGTGGCCATTGATGTGGCAACATCGCAGTGACATCGTGGTGGGGAGTTAAAATTTTGGCAGGAAGAAAGGTCAATTGGGCTACTTTCACTGATCTATCCCCATTCACTCCTCTTCCCTCCACCCTTTGTAAATTGGCGGGAAATCGGCTCAATCTTTGCTGGGCTGCCAGATATGATGGCTGTAACTCTTTATTTTGTATGCATTCCTCCACTCCTCTCTCCACCCCCATCTGTAAATTGGTGGGAAAACGACTCAGTCTGTGCTGGGCTGCCAGATAAGATGGACACAAGTCTTTATTTTGTATGCATTGTTTGTTTAAACAATTTGAGTTGACATAGGCAGTAGCTCCATCCATTGTGTATACTATGAGGTGCAAAATCCAACTGATCTTGTTCACAACACTGACACCAGAGGGCACTGTCTGCCCTACCCCCTCACCCCTCCTGTAACATAATCCAAGATCGTGGACTGGAAAAAAAAGTCGTGCGGAAAGGATACAGTCTGTGTCGAGCTCCTGGACTGGGAGGACAGATGTAATTGTTGACTGTGTTCAGTGGATGAGATGTCTGTGCTGGAGAAGCAGGAGTTTAATGGGTACATTAACTGTAATCATGCATCAGAGAACTGTGTCAACAGCAATGATATTTGGTGAAAATAAATTCGCTTCACCAAACACTGAAGACGCAGCAGGATGGGGCTAAGTTACATTTCGCAACTCATGTTGATAAACGCGTGTGCTGTAACTGTAGATCATTCGATAAAAGTCCAGTCAGTCCTGTGAAGCACAAGAAGCGAGACGATCAAATGGTTCAAATGACTCTGAGCACGATGGGACTTAACTGCAGAGGTCATCAGTCCCCTAGAACTTAGAACTACTTATACGTAAGTAACCTAGGACAGCACACACATCCATTCCCGAGGCAGGATTCGAACCTGCTACCGTAGCGGTAGCGCGGTTCCAGATTATAGCGCCTAGAACCGCTAGGCCACTCCGGCCGGCGCGAAACGGTCACCCCAGAGTCTCCACACCCCACTGGAAGAGAGGCCACATAACTGGCTCCCTGCCCCAAGAGTCTCTGAGCCCGCTACAAGAGGACATGTGGTAGCTGCAGTGTGGCCTCGAGCGCTAAGCAGGAAATGCGAGAGGACTTCCTCCATCCCACGGATGCGCACGGATGCCTTTTGTTGTTGAACAAGAACTGCTTCAGGAGTTATTACATCGGGTGTTGCGGAATATTATCACATGTATATCCTGGAGATCTCACAGGAACTAAATGTACCACTGCACAAAGAGAGAGAGCTTTGCAGATGATGCGAGTACATTTAAACAATTATACTTTTTAATGTGAGGGATACCACGACTCTAAAAGAAAGCATGGTGACACACTTGCGTGACCGTCCCTGAGACACTTCTTGCGCTTTTGTCGGAAGAACCCTTGTCTTTATGCACGAGCTGCTTCAGGAATTACCAAATGCAATTGAATATGACTCTAAATACACTTCGAAAAAAGATCGCTGCACAGCAATTTGCTACTATTTTTGATGTATACCGCCACTCTCGAACATGGACTCTAAAAAGAACTCTGCACACTTGTGAAATCTCCTTGAGATACTTCACACGCTTTTGTGGGAAACAGATCCCGAAACTGATATCAGGTGCAATATCTGATTTTACGTGCAAAAACGACGATATTTTGAAGTAGAAATAAATATCTCTGTAACTCTAAAACCAGGACTCTTACCACTTTTAGAGTTTTAGCTGCTTGTTTGAAGGCAATGGCAAAGGGAGAAAAATTTAGGAGTCCTACAGTTGCTGTGGTATTCATCACTTTTCTGAAGTGGTGAGTCAGCTTAGTTTACATTTGGTGCTGCTGGAGTCAGGGACGCTATTTTCCTCACTTCTCGAAGAACACAGTGGTGACAAACAGAAATCGGTACACTGTACTACAGACGAGAAAAATGGGTAGAATTTTCTATGACCTACAGCTGCTGATCTGGAGATGCTCTAAAGCCACAATGGTGGGTGAGGGATAACACCCCACCTGACCAAAACAGAGGAGGATGGTTGGCTTGGATGTGCCTCTGAACACTCGAACAAAGAAGACATCGCGTGACTCTCAGATGTCACAGAACTTTTCATAGAGGCCCATCTTGTTCGAACCACTCTGTAAAAGCTCCTATGATCTCTGCACAAGGGATGTCTTGTGACACTATGACATCTTGGAACTTCTTGTGAATGGAACATTCTGATTGGTTGTTAATGAATTTACCCGGCAACAGCTGTTGCTGCCGGTGTGGTAACACTGTTCGCCATTTTCTGCAGACAGGACTTCAGCGGCAAAACTATTTTGTACAGATCGAAAAAAAACATACAACAGTCATGCTGCACTGACAGTTAAACCCTGCAAAAGTGGTCTGCAGATCATGAAATTTGGAAATTATCGCCAAAGATACTTCCTCAATTACACTCCTGTACTCTGATAGTGTCGAGGAAAGCTTGAGTATTTCAGTGTGAAACTGAGCTCCAACTGGGCCTTATCAACACATACCATATCGATGCAGTAAACACAGTTCGTATCCTGCACCATCCAAAATCATCACTTCTGCATCCTGCACGCAGCTGTCGACCACTAGACAGTCGTACATGTACCACGCAGACAGGCAGATCCAAAAAAAAAAAAAAAAAAAAAAAAGCAAGTACAAGCATCGTATATAGTCCTCGCAGCGCTAGATATTTCCCGCGGTCATCCACCGTGGCCAACGGTCACAGGTCAACTGCCGCCGCATACACTTGCCTGATATGCGATAAGAGCGCCCTTAGCGGACTATGGTCACTCTCCAAACTTTTGTACAAAGGCCGGGCTTGTTACCCCTGCACAAAGGCGTTACTGTTACTCGCCCTGACTTGCTTACTTGCTGGCATGCTTCTTGCAGCCACCTAAAGATTCTGTAATTACAAGAACATCTGTATTTTCACATAGTTTGCCAGAATATCGTCCCATTTACGCGATAGTGTTCGATATCAGCCAAATAGCAGTATTCTACCGATGACTTGTACAGCATATTTCTGAAAATAAAGAGTGAAACCTGAAACTTAACCGAGGTGCAATGAGGTGGAACATGCTGGAAACCACTGAGTAACTAGAAACATATTTCGTCTGCGAAGATCTTTCATTGGAAACTCGAAAAATACAGGAAACTGATAGTTCCACTGGCGAATACCGATAACAATGATGTAACATATTCCAAACTATCCTTCTACTTTTCACAAAGGCAGCTCATGTGTTTCTTGTGTCTAGAGAACCAGCAAACGTCTCTTCCACCTTTCTTTCACCATCTACATACACAGAACTCACACTAAAATCGAGGTTATCTCAATTAAATAAAGATGGGAAATATGTAGAAGCAATCTATCAGACAAAAAGTTTTGCATCACATCGGTTCCGTGAGTTCCGGACCTGTACAGAAAATTGGAATAGAGATCAATATAAACATCATTTCCGCCCTTTTTATTGGTCATGAAAGCCACACATTGCATGTTATACCACCATACAGCGAGACCTTCAGAAGTAGTGGTCGAGATTTCTGTACGCACCGGTACCTCTAATACCCAGTAACACGACCTCTTACAATGATGCATACCTGTATTCGTCGTGGCATAATATCCACAAGTTCGTCAAGGAACTGTTGGTCCAGATTGTCCCACTTCTCAACGGCGATTCGGCGTAGATCCCTCAGAGTAGTTGGTGGGTCACGACACCCATAAACAGCCGTTTTCAATCTATCCCAGGCATGTTCGTTAGGGTTCATGCCTGGAGCACATGTTGGCCACTCTAGTCGAGCGATGTCGTTATCCTGAAAGAAGACATTCACAAGACGCGTACGATGGGGGCGCGAATTGTCGTCCATGAAGACGAATGTCTCGCCAATATGCTGCCGATATGGTTGCACTATCGGTTGGAGGATGGCTTTCATGTATCATACAGCCTTTACGGCGCCTCCCATGACCAACAGCAGCGTACGTCGGCCCCAAATAATACCACCCCAAAACATCAGCGATCCTCTACCTTGCTGCAATCGCTGGATAGTGTGTCTGAAGCGTTCAGCAAGATCAGGTTGCCTCTAAATATATATCGGACGATTGTCTGGTTAAATGCATATGCGACACTCATCGGTGAAGAGAACGTGATGCCAATCCTGAGCGGTCCATTCGGCATGTTTTTGGGCCAATGGGTACCGCGCTGCATGGTGTCATAATTGCAAAGATGGACCTCGCCATGGACATCGGGAGTGAAGTAGCGCATCATGCAGCCCATTGTGCACAGTTTGAGTCGTAACGCGACGTCCTGTGGCTGCACGAAAAGCATTATTCAACATGGAGGCGTGGCTGTCAGGGTTCCTCCGAGCCATAATCCGTAGCTACGGCCATCCACTGCAGTAGAAGCCCTTGGGTGGCCTGAGCGAGGCATGTCATCGACAGTTCCTGTCTCTCTGTATCTCCTCCATGTCCGAACAACATTACTTTGGTTCACTCTGAGAAGCCTGGAAACTTCCCTTGTTGAGAAGTGTCTCTGGCTCTGCTTTCCACGACCGGCCACCAACGTAAGTTAACATGAACCGCTTCCCCTTCCGTAGCCCATTTCAATTACTTGTTCGACCTCCTAGACAAGCCTAAACCTGGTAACTTCCGAACCTAGGCGCACCCTTTGTACACCGTACATTGAAATACATCCGCTTTATTGTACCTAATTTCCTGTTTTGTCATTTAACGGCAGCCCTGGATGCCCACTCTCTAATCCTGATCGCTCCTGCACCCTGTCGTCACGAGGCATATGCAACAACCGCCTCCCCCCTTTCCCAAACCTTGTATACATTTACAACTGCGATCTTCGAGAAGTGAGGGAAATAGCAACACCAAAGGCAAACTAAGCCGACTCACCGTTTCAGAAAACGGATGAACACCACAGCAACTGTAGGACTCAGAAATTTTTTTCTCCTTGGCATTACCTTCAGATAAGCAGCTAAAACTCTAAAAGTGGTAAGCGTCATGTTTTTAGAGTTAAAGAGATATTTATTTCGACTTCCAAATATCGACGTTTTGGCATGTAGCAACTTGATCACGTTGCTACAAGTAGATACTCTGCAATGGTGGTTCAAAATGGTTCAAATGTCCCTGAGCACTATGCGTCGTAACTTCTGAGGTCATCAGTCGCCTAGAACTTAGAACTAATTAAACCTAACTAACCTAAGGACATCACACACATCCATGCCCGAGGCAGGATTCGAAACTGCGACCGCATCGGTCGCTCGGTTCCAGACTGCAGCGCCTAGAACCGCACAGTGCAATGGTGGTACTCAATATAAAAGCTGCTAAGGGCGCCAGATCAGTGTCATACCGCTGCCTTTTTGTCATTAAGTTTAAGGTTAGATCAACATTTAAAAAAAGGCACTAGTATCACTAGAGAAAGCAGATATAAAGTAGTTAGCTAGAGAAAGTGATTACAAAATGCAGTTGAAAGAAAGAATACCTAAATGTTGGGAACTACTTCATAAAGAGATTATTGAGACTTCAGAAGAAATTATACGTCTTAAAAAGAAATGGAAACATACTTGGTGGAATCATCATTGCGATAAGTTAATTATAAAGAAGCAAGGAGCATGGGATATCTGGAACGCAAATAAAATTGGTAAAAAAGGAAAAATCTTATAGAAGTGAGGAAACATGCATCAAAAGGTCTCAAAAAGATCAGAGTACAACACATAAAAGATCAAATAAAGTCAGCTGAGTCACATTTTAAGCATAGCAACACAAGAAACTTTTATGAACATTCCAAAACGAATAAAGAAGTACACACTACCAAGTTTACAGTTTATAGATCCAAAAGCAAAAAAGACTTCATATAATAATATGGAGAACTGCAGATCACTTGTGGACTATTTCAAAGAACCACACAACTGCGATGCACCAAAAGAAGAATTTCATTTGGGCCATGTAATCCAAATACAATCAGACTCAAGGTCACCAACAATAGAGGAACTCAGAGAAATATTAAAAAAATTTAAAAATAGCAAAGCATCAGAAGGAGACAATACAATCGCTGAACTGTGGAAGTACTCTAGTGGCAAAATTATTCTTTGTCTAACAGACATCATTAATGAAATTTGGACAACAAACAGCTTACTATCAGAATGGACATCGGCATAAATACATCGACAACATAAAAATGTAAAGAAAACAGATTCTAACGACAATGGAGGGAGCTCCCTCTTACCAATGACATATAAGATCTTCTCTATGGCAATTTTAAAAAGAGCTGAAGCAGTACTCGACCCATAACTAGGAGAATATCAAGCAGGATTTAGGAAGGAAAGGTGTTGTACAGAGCAAACACGAAATCTAAAGAACATAATAGCAACGAGGAAAATCAGAAATTTGAAGTACGTGACAACTTTCGTAGATTTTAAAAAGGCATAGAACTCAATTGATAGAATTGCACTAATCAACATTTTAAAGGAATTCGGACTCGATAATAAAGCAAAAGAAAGAATGAAAGTAACTAAAGCAAACACGACATCAGAAGTAAAATTTAAGGTGGAATTGCCAAAAACTTTTGAAATAAAATCAGGAATCAGACAAGGAGACGGTTTACACCCCTACTTCTTAACTGCGCGTCAGAAATGGTAGTGAGAGAAAGGAGAAAATCCATCAGTACCAGGGACCACTAGGAAGAAACCCAAATAAAACCACCATAGATTATCTAGCTTTTGCTGATAACATGACATTAACTACTGACTCAGTGGACAGTGCCAAAGAACAAATCACAGAACTACAGAAACAAGCAGACAAAATGTGACTAAAAATATAATTTGAAAAACACATTTCATGAGAAATATCAATGATGTTCCTCCAAGTCTTAAAATTCTAACAATACAATATCTAATATAAACTGTTTTAAATACCTGGAAGAGTGAATAACAATCAACACAAAAAAGATAGCCGTAGAAAATAGAGTACATGAAATGGAAAGGGCATTAAAAATGACAAAAAACACACATAATGAATAAACTTCGTCCTGGACAAAGAACCTAAGACACTATCAAATAGTGGTAAGTCTTGAAACACTGTATGCAGCAGATACACTTAAACCAACGATATTTGGGGAACTTGAAAAACTGGAAAAAGTCGAAAGAAGAATTCTGAGGAAAATACTGGATCCTGGAAGTAATAGTAATGTTGAATACAAATTAAGATCAAACAGAGAGCTCTGAAAATAGAAAAACTGACTGATGTAATGAGGAAGAGAAGATTACAGTTTTATGTACACATATACGTAATGGATAATAACAGACTAACGAAGCAGATCATCAGCTTACTACACAGCTACAAATACAAACCCACATGATTCACCGAAATTGGCATAGATGGTAAAAACACAGGAGTTAGAATGAACATAATAGGTAACAGAAGACATTTTGGAGAAGAAAAACATAAGGCAGGATTTCAGGAAAGAAGGAGATCTGCAAAAGGAAAAAAGTTGATCCACTAAGAAGAGAAACGACACTCTCTCATGGACAAAGAAAATCTGAGAGCAACGAAAATTAAACAAAAATAACCAAAACCAAAGTTGATTTATCGTACGGTCCAAGAGGGTTATTCGAATAAATAAATAAATAAATACAGTCGCTGTAAATATTTTATTAACAGGTACATGATTTTATTTTTTCTAGTGCCACTGAACTTGTAAGTGTCAAACAGTTTGAACTAGTTACCTTGCTTAGATGATATTGTGTTAAATGTAAAGTTTGTGACCTATTTTTCACGTATGGCTTCACTGAAGTAATAAATATGTAAAACATTTCTTTAATTACCATAGTTCATGCAGTTTAGTCCTTTTCCATTTTTATTTCGTTTCAGAGTGGATAGGACATAATTATTTGGATTATAAGAAACGTAGAAAAATAAATCTCACTAAACTGGCCAACTTTGTGACAATGTTGTTCCGTGTATGGGTAAAACGAAAGTCATAGGACCTATTCATGAAGAAATAATAACTCAGCCGAGCTTAGTGACAGATGAATTTAAATCTACTTTGTCTATGTTAGACTACATGTCACAGTATTGTTCTGAACTGGAGGGTAACTTTGTGACAATTAATATTCCATATTTCGAATACCTCATTGTACATAAAGCATTATTGTCATCAAAATTAAAGCATACAATTTATAAAATTTCATATATGTGGAAATTAAAAGTCATAGTACATATCTGTATAAGGTTATGTTAGAAACAGCACTAAAAACTACACAAAAGTCCCTAGTTTTACTGTGGGACATGTTTAAACAACGCTCCAATGAAAATACTACATTTTTCCATTCACCGCATGTGATGTTTATGTTTCCAGTGCAGTCTGAAACGCTTGTGGTTTCTCAGGATGTGAAGCTGACACCAACGCCAAGATTTCCACTATACTCCGTTCATTATAAGAATTGTGTAAACATTACACTATGTATTCTGCCGCGTTTCTTGGAAAGTCATTGGATTTCGTTTCTCGTGGAGTGGAATCCAAGCTGTCTCGAGTACAGTCAAGTACGATAACGAGGATACGTTTTCTCCTGTGCGTTACGCGTACATCGACTAAGGGGGCAACAGCTTTACCAGCACATTTAACTTGGATAGCACTGGCCAAGCAAGTGATTCAGCTAACCTGCAGTGATGTGATCAGTTGCATTAAAGACTTAAAACGAGACGAACAGAGAACAATATAGCTTTGAATGTCGTTTAATTTTTAGACAGAATGAAATTATGTACGGCAAAACTCAGGCGATACGCTTCTTCGGTGACCTGACGGAATACGTAAGATGTTAGCTAATATAGTACCGTAATTAAAAACAAGAGTTATGAAAACCACTTAACCAATTAACAAGGGTAATTTTTCTGCAGTAGCTATGCCTGGCGTAAAAGGGGACTCCTAATTTCCCACGTTGTTAAATATTGAAGTCACTGGAGGTATTGCATTCAATCGTCTGGTAATCTCTGAACTCCTTCCATGCCGGACCCAGAGGAATACATTTCAGTACTGCAACGTTGATAACGAGACGATCAGCAACAGAATCCCAAGCCACCAAAAAGTCCTCATTTTCTCCTCTTCTTTTATGACGTGCTGTTCTGCAATCCGCCATCGTTCGGCAGCAAAGTGTCAAAAAGACTTGTACATTAGTTCCAGTACGTTTGGCAGCTTAAATGTCTTGTTATTTCTGGCGACAAATCCCTTAACTTGGCTCTAAATCAGCTCTATTAAGTTCAGGTAGCAGTGGTACGGTGACAACTGTCAAAACGTAGCATTTCTACAGTGTGTTCGACGCCGTGAAAATTATGTTTTCCATGTTTCTACAACCCTTATCACCCTGGCTCGTGTTAGACCATCTTTGTCCTACAAAACAATGGTCATATTCAAATAAAGAGTATTTGATTTTTTTTTTCTCTGAAAAAATTTGATTGTATAATGTTGTCTTAACTTCAGCAATCTTTAACGATCTTTTATCAAATATCACACTTAAGAATTTACATTTGAACTAACACCAGAATTTTGCATATGATTTTGTAATTAGAAACAAGAAGACGTGAGTTTTTCTTGAAAAATGATGGTTAAGTATGAGTTCATTAACAAATATTTGCTGTATTTCGTATTTAAATGATCTAGGTATTCAATATCACTCACCCCGCCGGGAATCGAACCCGGGACCTCGTGCTCAGGAAGCGAGAGGGCGACCGCGAGACCACGAGCTGCGGACACGCGATTCGAACTGTCGCCTCATAGCATACTTGATTATAACGCTACCTTTATTCCAACCGAAAAAATATAGACCATAACAAGATTTTAACTTACGGTCCAAACCCTAGGCGAGTATCATTCAACGACGCTGTTGACTACGCCACACATCTAACTTACACAGGGTCTGCAATTTATTATATAGTGCTTTTCGAAAACCGTCAGACGGATTTTGTTTTTCTGTAAGCTTGTGAAAAACATTAAGAACAACTTGTTTTTCGCCGTGAACGGTGTTTCGCGCGCATGTTTCACTACGAAGCAGGAAGCAGTGTCATCTGTTTTCACAGTGTATGTAGCGAGACTATCAGAGCACAATAGTGTGTGTGTGTGTGTGTGTGTGTGTTGGGGCTTATGGGCGCTCAACATCGAGGTCATCAGCGCCCAGAGCACAATAACGTTTACGGAGACTGTGACCGTACACAAAGTTTGAAATAAAGATTACGTAGCAAAAATATGGTTAAGAAAAACGTTGACGGTTGTTAATACGTCAGAATGTCTTAAAGTTTCATTTACAATGAGATAGTAATAAGATATCTAACACGTAAGTTGGACCTACTTCCAAGAGCGGAACAACAGCCGTGTACGAGAGTTACGACTGCTGCGCCTGTGTTCGTTTACATCAGGTTTATTCTTGTGATGAGTGAAGTATAGTTCAGCCCGCAGCAGACGATGCTGAAGCCTCGACGCAGACAGGTCTTCAGCTATCGCGATTCTATAGCATCGATGAAGTTGTACAGTTCCGCATTGCCCATTCAGACAGGGTGGCTGTGATCCGATGAAATGGCCATGTTCCATGATCGTCGCATACGATAGTCTTCTGTGTACTGGTTTCAAAGATGTATCACTGTCCTTGTATGGCCCATACGAGTGAACCGTCAACTAGTTTGACGCAGACCGAACATCCTTCTCCGTTAAAATTCATTCACATACTAATATTTTGCCTTTTGATGATGGTGAGGCATTGTATTGTATGGAACTGGGGACCTAGAGCACCGATAGGAAAGTGTAGTAACGTTTCATGCTCGTCAAAAAAGCAAAAATCAAACAATTTTTCTTGTAGATAATGTGAAAGCGAATGATGAAGGGTATTTTGTGTGTGTCAAGTGCAATTACTGGTTGGACGAAAAGTGCACGAAAATGAACGCAAAATTAATCAGTGATGATATTCCATGGACATGCTATGTTTGCTTAAGAGTTGAAACAGCCGATCTTGTAAGTACAGTGGACTCAAAAACCGATATTATAAAGTTGCTGTAAAAGGACATTGAGGCATTAAATATCGAAATAGTGACTATAAAAAAAGAAAAAGATGGATTAATACTGGAAAAACTGGCCTGTGCGTGTGAAACGGAAATAAAGGAAGATACAGAAAACAATATTATAAAGCAGCTACACAAGGCCATTGAAGCATTGAAAACCGAATTACTGACTACAAAGAAAGAAAATGATACATTAACTCAAGAAAAACATTTCTCCGTGTGTGATATCCATCGAAAGGAAATAAGCGAAATGGAATTAAGTGCTTCTGAAAAACACCAACCAAGTACGAAACAAAACATTCAAAATACACATGGTGTGCGAATGTGATCAAAAACTCATCCACCGGACTATCTGTAAGCAAATATAAATGGAAAACAGCGACCTAAAAAAAGGACAAACGTGAAAGTGCTGCAGCAAAACCTATTGAAAAAAGACCTTTCTTGTTGCTGGCGACTCTGTACTGAAAACTGTTTCCGCTCCAGGCTGTAAAATCGATGTTCGTCCCGGAATCCGATCGCATCAGATCAGCAGACACTTTGAAAATATTCTAATTTCGAAACGAAGTGAAACTGAAAGTGGAAATGAGAAAAGGACAAATACGAAGGTGTTTTCATTCATGTCGGAACAAATTCCATCCGGAACAGCAGTGAGGAAGAAATAATCAAAATAATCAATGAACACTCAGCAAAAAGTGTGTTTGCAAGTTCAAAAATTGTCATTAGCGCAAATTTACACAAAAGGTCAATAAGTGATACTACCACAAATAAGATAAACAGAATTCCTGGGAGTTCTGCTACTAAATTGTTCCTAGAAAAATTTCAATATCTCTTAGACAAACTCAAAAAAGAAAGCAAGGAAAAGATTGTGATTGCAGGAGACTTCTACTTAGATACATTAACTGAAAGCAGCGACATTGAAAAATTTGGTGATTTAATCCAAAAATCTGGTTTCAAGTTAAACTTTACTATGTGTGCTAGAGAGAACTTCCACTCAACAACCTGCATAGATAATATTATTACAAATTATCAGTTTGATGATACAAGGAAATCTTGTCTAGATCTAGGAATATCTGGTCACTCAGCTTTGTTTGTAGAGCTCCCCAAAACAGTGAAACTAAAATCTGAATCTTATATAAGAAGGAATTTTAGCGAAGAAAATTTAGAGCTGTTTTGTGAAAAGTTAAGTGTTATAAGCTAGCCTTTAGACCACTGTGATTCAAGCAACAAAAATTTTGATACATTTCTAAATTGTTTTTGGGTGTATTCAATTCAGGAATAAACGAAACTGGATTACACCATGCATAAAAATTTCAAGTGCCAGAAAAAGACAGCTGCACAGTGAGCTCAAAGTAAATAAAAACCCTAATTTTGTAACTTATGTTAAGCGCTATAAGACTATATTCAAAAAACTGATACTGACAGCAAAAAACTGGTAAACAGTAGATTCATAAACAAACAAAGAAATAAAACAAAGGCAGTCTTGTCTGTTGTGGAATCAGAGTTGAGAGTCAATGTTAAAAGTCAAGAAATTTCTCAAATTAGGTTTCAGGGTGATATTGTAAACCATGTTCAAATGTAAAACTGCTTCAATGATTTCTTTGTCAATATAGCAAAATCTGACGTAGACATGACAGCCCATCAGGCCAGGCATGGAGATGACATACAAAATATTTGTTTTAAAAAATTCGGAAAAAAAATCACTCAGAAAGATGTGGAAGACACAATATTATCATTAAAAAACAAAAATTCAGCTGGATGGGATGGAATACCTTCCATGGTAATCAAGATAGTACTCCATATTATTTCATACCCACTGACTATTATTGTAAACCAGTCCTTCGAACATGGGTCTTTCCCAGATGTCCTAAAATATGCAGAAATTAATCCATTATTTAAAAAGGGACCACCAGAAGACATGGGAACCTACCTGCCTATCTCTCTCCTTCCTTTTTTCTATAAAATATTTGAAAAAGTTGTGGCAAAACAACTAGACAATTTCCTTACACTAAATGACATTATTTGTAAAAATCAGTTTGGTTTCCAAAGAGGAAAAAGCACCATAAATGCCATCAGATAATTTACAGAAAAAAATAAGCACATCACTAGACCAGGTTACAAAAGTCTCAGGAATATTCTGTGATCTAACGGTAGCGTTTGAGTCTGTGAAACACTCATTATTACTTCACAAATTGAAGAGCTCTGGGATCGAAGATACTGCATTACAGTGGTTCAACTCTTATCTGACAGAAATGAAACAAAGAGTTATTTTAACATCAAATTCAGTTAACTACCACTCCGAATGGAAAACAATTTCCCAAGGAGTTTCACAGGGTATAATACTGGGTGCTTACCTGTTGTTGTTGTATATAAATGATTTACCATTAAATATTGATGCTCATTCAGTCTTGTTCGCAGATGACATCTCAGTCCTGATAGAAAATGATACAACAGAAAATATTCCAGATAGTATACAAAATGTTCTGGGGAACGTGGAATCCTGGTTCCTTAAAAATGGACTAAAGCTCAATGTCACTAAGACCCAGATAATGAAATTTGTCTCTAAATTGTGAGCAATACGTCCTGTACAAATAGCCTATAATAATCAACTGATGACAGAAGTGAGCCATGTGAAATTCTTGGGCCTAAACCTTGATAAATGTTTAAACTGGAAGACACATAGAGATTTCCTGGCAAATAAATTAAATTCCCTAGCGTATGCAATGTTTATTTTATCTGGTGTCACTCATATGGACACAAGAAAGACAGTCTACCACAATTATTTTGAATCTGTTATTCGGGATGGGATACTTGTCTGCGGAAACTCTAGAAGCAGTACAAGGCTACTAATTCTTGAGAAGAAAATCTTTAGAAAGATCTGTGCTGTCAACAAAAATGAGTCATATCACCAATTGCTCAAGAAATTAAAAATACTAACAATTACTTCATTGTAAATTTTTCAGATTTTGATTTTCGTATATAATAATCAACATAATCTTGAAAAGTTCCGTTTTAAGTATAGCTATGGTACTCGTCACAAGGGAAACTTCAAATTTTCTTCGCATCACTTAAAGCTTTATGCTCAGACACCACTGTACATGGGGCTAAAAGTATATAACAAATTAAAAGGAAAAAACATATGGACCTTGGTTCGCTGAAAAGTTTACTCCAGAATATTTTACTAGAGAAATGTTACTACGTCATTGAAGAATGCATGGAAGACAGTCTGACACTTCGAACAATAAAAATCTATAGCTAATATTGCAGTGTTGTCAGCGTACAACAAAGGAAATTGGTAAACTGTTAATTTAAAATAAATATTGTAGTGTTGTATTTATTGGCATTATTCTTAAAATAATGTAAAAAGAATTTCTGTAAACCATTATACATTATATTTTTGCTAAACTTGACGTGTCTCCTGTACAACAGATCATATGATGTAATATGTATGTAATGAGACTAATAAATCATATTTCACATAGCCCACAGTTGTACACAACCCCACAACAGGCTACAGCACTCCACTCACTCCACCGCCGCCCCACACCGAATCCAGGGCTATTGGTCCTCAGTGGACCCTCCCTCCTCTCCCCCTCTCCGAGAACGTCTCACACCAGACGAGTGTAACCCCAAATGTTTGTGTGGTAGAGTAATTATGGTGTACGCGGCCTACGTGGAGACAGTGTTTGCGCAGCAATCGCCGACATAGTGTAACTGAGACAGAATAAGGGAAACCAGCCCGCATTCGCCGAGGCAGATGGAAAATTTGTCTTAGAAACCACCCATAGACTGGGCGGCACACCGGACCCCGATACTAATCAGCCGGGGGGTTCGTGCCGGGGACCGGCACGCCTTCCCGCCCGGAAAGCAGTGCTTTAGATCGCACGGCTAACCGGGCGGGCTCTGCTGAGGCATACTGGCACTTGGTTCCATGCTTCTACTACGTCTGATGGCTGTTCATTACCTGAGCTTGCAGTAACATTGACAAATCCGGTCACACAGAGGAGAACGCATGTACACCGCATCCATTGCTGGTACGCGGCACATCCTTCCTGTTTCCAATCATTAGGCACCATTTTTGTGTTTTGCTGGTTTGACAAACTTTCATGTAATTGCATTCCAGGCTCTGTTTTACCTTGAAACGGGCTGTAATTAGTATCCTGAGTATTTTGCGTACATAGTGTGTATTTTACAAGACCAGATCATAAAATTTGTGCCATGTTCACCCCTCTTCCACGTACTGGCAATGTTCTAGCTAAATGTAATGCTTGTATGTTAGTCTTCATTCAAAGAATAGAGCAATTTGCGGTACAGTGTAGGCAGTTTCCTTTACCTACTTAAAATACAACGTGCACTTACGTTTTTCACTCTTGAATTCATGGAATGAAGTCAATCTTGTAGCAGTGCCTCTTCCAACAGTACGCCTACACGCCGTCATATACATGTAGCAAGGCCCTCACACAAGGGCGGTTCAAGAACATTTTCCGGCACAAGCAACACATCATTTGGTGTCCCCACCCCCGTATTTCCCTTCCTCTCTTATACGTCAGTTGCTGTTCCTTGGGCTCTTGGTAAGACCTTTAAAAATAAATCTAAGTCTATTGTACGTGGAAGTGCTTTTTCTCGTTACTAATTATGATACACACCGTGTAGAAATTTTACACTTTCACCTTGGCACCCCAAGCGGTCGCCTGTGTCACTTGGACCTTAAACCGGCGCTGTCCTTATAGCTTCAATACAAACTGTCCTATCCGACTGTCTTCTCTGGTACAAAATATATAATCGTGAATATTATTCTAGGCTACTACATCCTCTACATCACGTTTTGTCCTTCGTTCAGAGGCGGCTGTGTGCGAAGCCATTGTTTCGAAACGTTCAAGCAGCCTTTTATGTGCAGAAGAATATGGTGCCTCCTTTGCCTACGCATTCACTCTTCAGGCTTCAAAAGAATATGCTCCCAATGTATTCGGTAGTAACGTATTTTTGACTCAAATTGAAACTCATGCAGACCCTTTCCTCGAATTAATACACTAGTTACAGACCCTTATCACTGACATTGACATGCAATAGGATCTAGAAACACATACGGTGTTCGAACTTTGTGAAATACCTCGAAGAAAACGTTCTATTGACACACAGCTAGCAAGGATTTACAATATCGTTCTTGTGGAAACGCAACTGGCTGTTTAGTCATACGAAGTAATGGACGCTATCGGTAAGGGATCTCAACTTGATATAATATTTCCAGAAGGCTTTTCACACTGTTTCCCAAAAACATCTTCTAATCAAGGAGTGAAACTGGATTCGTGATTTCCTGTCAGAAAGATCACAGTTCGCAGTAGTTACCAGGGAGTCATCTAATGAAACAGAACTGATAGCTGGCGTTTCCTATGGAAGTGTTATAGGGCCTACGCTGTTCTTAATCCACAAGAACAAATTAGGAGACGAACCGAGAAGTCCCCTTAAATTGTTTGCAGCTGGTGCTGTCGTTTACCGTTTAGTAAAGTCATCAGAATATCAGTATGAATTACAAAATGATTTACATGAGAAAAGTGTCAGTTTACCTGATCAATAAAAAGTGTGAGGCCCTTCACAGGATTATTAAAAAATCGGTTTAATTTCAGTTACACGATAAATCATAAGAATTTAAAGGTTGTCAATTCAAGTACCTAGGGATTACAGTTACGAACAACTTCAATTGGAACTATCACATAGGAAATCTTGTGGAGAAGGTGAATCAAAGACTGCATTTTATTCAACGAACAAATCTACTAGACTGTCTACACTACGCTTGTTCGATTCTGGCGTCTTACATCGCGGAACAGGATCCTTACCAGATTGGTTTGACGGAGGACATTGAAAAAATTCAGAAAAGTGTAGCTCGTTTTGTGTTATCGCGAAATAGGGAAGAGAGCGTCAAGGAAAGGGTAAGCGAGTTGGAGTGGCAATGATTAAATGAAAGGCGCTTTTCGTAGCGGTGAGATGTTTTCGAGAAATTTCAATCACTAGCTTTGTCTTGCGAAGGCGAAGATACTTTGTTCACTCCCATCTGCATAGGAGGAAATGCCTATTGCGATAAATTAAAAAAAATTCATGCAGTAACGACTGCACGAAGACAGGAGTTGGAGTGTTTGGGACGTGAACGCTGCGACTGCGGCCCCGGGCACAATGCTCCGGGCTGTGACCTCACGTATAGTGTGGTGTAGTTCCGCCTCTGGAGCGAGACTGCGTCTCACGCCACGCCATCTCCTGGGAGAAGAACAGGCATAACGGCACCTACTTGTTTTTGGCAGTATCCAGCAACAGTCAGCATTCTGAATTTTCGACTGAGAGGTGTCACGATGGCCACGGCCCCCCGTCCTCCGTCCAGCCTCACCATTAGCCCATTCACCAAAATATCTACATCCTGTCCCAAACACTCATTGCCTCTCACTAATCCCACTTTTTCGAAAAAAGTTCTACTACCTTTTTAATCATTCAGAGAGGTTAAATAAAATCTCAACAATATTTTCTCTTATACCCCAATACTAAAAGGAGTTATTTATTGATAAATTTTATATGCAACAGATACTGAACAGTTTCCGCGCTAAAGTTTAGAAAGACACAAAACTTTAGATAGAAAGACACAACTGCAACATTAAAATTTGAGTGTAACCTGGAGTAATTACACAAAAAATGAAAGGAATATTTAATACAGCTTTAAAGTCAAAACAATATGGAAAGTAAAATTTAAGTAAGTTTAAATACACATACAGAAAGATAGAAATTAGTTCTTACCTCCTACTAACTGAATGGCCGTGTACAAGCTGCACGCGTACACGAAGACCTGAGCTCATTTTCATGTGGAACACAAATGCATCTCAGTGACTTACTAAATTGTACCAAGTCAGGCATTTTGATATAACAATACCCGTGAATCAGACTGACTGCATATAGGCCCTCCCTACTATCATATACTATATTCACAGAAGCCTCAAAGCAAATTCAGTTCATTTCTGACCAACAGAAATGTCTACTGTATATAATACGCTGACAGAAAAGTTCATGTAAATGAGGTTTTTCTTCGATTAATTTAAACCAAATAGTTACACAACATATCCAATTCCACTCTATTCTGCGACAACTGCATCGTCATGTTGTAATATGATCATGAGTTAGATGAAATGCATATGAATATACATCGCAAATAGAGCTTCAAATATGAAGAAAAAGACATAATAGTAATAGCAATCTGGTAAGACAGTGGTCTGCGGCCAAAGGTATGTAAAAAGTTAGCGCTTCCTTCTCATTAGCGCATATCTGAAGAAACGTATGTTTCTGTAGAGAACCAGGCTAGGCAAAACTCTTTGCATCACACGGCCTTTCACGCAATTTCGTGCTAGGGAAAACACTGTAGGTGTTCAAAAATGGCTCTGAGCACTATGGGACTTAACATCTGAGGTCATCAGTCCCCTAAAACTTAGAACTACTTAAACCTAACTAAGCAAAGGACATCACACACATCCATGCCCGAGGCAAGATTCGAACCTGCGACCGTAGCGGTCGCGCGGTTCCAAACTGAAGCGCCTAGAAGCGCTCGGCCACAGCGACCGGCATTGCAGGTGTCTCTTCACACTTACGCAGTTCGTAACAACACGATCACACGAAACACAATAAATTGGATCACTAAGAAAACACACGTGAGTACGGGAGATGACTTTAAATGAAACTTAATTACATTGAAACAATGCATAGCCAGAAAAAGCGCTTTAGAGAAACCAACATAGTTAAATTAAACATGCCTTGTGGTGGTGTGAGTTTGAGAAACGTAAATTACAATCACATTTTCGCAACTGCAATCACTTCAACTCACAAAATAAGCTGGACTCTGTTCAAAAAATTACATAAGTTAATCTGATTAACGTCTATTAGCCATCCTATGATCGTGTATTGCTGAAAACATGTCGGTACCTGTGATGTGTTCCTACGGAAATCCACGCCATACTGCTTCGGAATAACGTGCTCCATCCAATCTCGTAACCGGGGTTGAGGTCATGTCATGTGACCCGCGAAAGAGCAAAGAGATTTAATCGAAGTGTTTGGCGTTACAATTCGTCCCATTTTTCCGTCCAAGGATGCAGGGGGTTTGGCAAAGAGAGATGGCGAGAGTATCATAAAAAAAGACATTCATCCTCACTGGGGAGCCAAAACGTTATGACCACAGCCCATCACGATACTGACAGCCACCTGACAACGTTGCAGGCTCGTTACACGGTAAGTAAAATATGTAAGCAGAGCAGTGGGGAATTCTGGCGACGGTACGGAACGCTAATGGAAAATCCATTGATGTAAGCGACTTCGACAAAAGGTAGACAGTTGTAGCGCCTTGGAACGAGCATCTCGGAAACGGCAGAACTGTTCGGCTGTTAGGGTATTATCGTCGTGGCCATCTATGGAAAGTGGTTGGTGCGGCCGGTGTGGCCGAGCGGTTCTAGGCCCTTCAGTCTGTAACCGCGCGACCGCTACGGTCGCAGGTTCGAATCCTGCCTCGGGCATGGGTGTGTGAGATGTCCTGATGTTAAGTCCCATAGTGCTCAGAGCCATTTGAACCATTTTGACAGTGGTTGAACGACGGTGACACCACGAGTACGCGAAAGTCTTGGAGTTCCACGCCTCTTCACAGAAGGTGGAAATCGGAGGCTTGCCGTTCTGTTGTGGAGGATAGGAAGTGATCTACGGCGCACCTGACGACAGAGTACAACGCAGGTGAGATACAAGTGTTTCGGAGCATACTGTTCAGAACACGTTGTTGAACATTCCGCAGCAGACGACCACTGCGTGTTATTATGATGACCTAAGGACCATGTCAGTTACGGTTGCAGTGAGAACAGGGCATCGAGATTGAACACTGAACCAATGGAACGTGTCATCTGGTCGGATGAATCACGTTTATTTTTACACCACGTCTGTGACTGTGTCCGGATACGCCGTTGTCCATGTGAATGTCTGCGCGAAACGTGAAATGTGCTACAGCTGCAGCCTGTTGGAGAGAGTATTATGATGTGGAGTACGTTCACCTGGGCTTCCATTGGACTTGCGGTTGTAGTCGATGGTACCGAGGCAGCTGTGGACTACGTGAACACTATTGCGGAACACCTGCATCGCTCCAAGCTTGGTGTCTTTCCTGATGGTGAAGACATCATCCAGCAGTATAACTGTCCGTGTCACGAAGTCAGCATCTTGCTGCAGTGGGTTGAGGAACACGACAGTAAAATCATGTTGATCTCTTGGCTACCAAATTCGACAGCTCCGCACCCTCATACCACCGTCTCTGATTTATGAGGACATCTGGTGCCACATATTTCTGGAAACCTACCAAAGTACTAGTCGAATAGATGCGACACAGATAAGGCGATCAACACAACACTGAGCAGGTGAGCAGGCGGTCACGTTTTGGCTCATAGGTTTCAACTGCTGCAAAACAAAGAGATAAACGTCTGTTAAAGGGCGGTCGTATGTAGACATCGTATCCTTTTTGATAAGGAAAAGTTGTACGAGGTTATACATCACTTGGCTCACCGATGTAAATGTACGAAATTTATGCTGTTGACATGATACGTTCAAGCTTTTTTGTATGGAGGACAGACACTCAATAGACCATAAACACTTAATACTACTATGCATATAACAATTGCGAAAACAGCAAAAAATGTTAGGGTGCCAATGAAAAACAAAGGTTTACAGCAAAATGATTGGACTTGGTGTTTCACTATGCCACCACATTATGTGAAGAAGCTATCATACAAAATAAAAGAAAATGAAGTAGTCGCTAATACAGATAGATAAAACGAACTGTACAATAACGTGAATGTTTATAATACTAACATAAAATAATAGAGAGAAACATGACGTAACATGTACCTGGAGCCGGCCGGAGTGGCCGTGCGGTTCTAGGCGCTACAGTCTGGAACCGCGTGACCGCTACGGTCGCAGGTTCGAATCCTGCCTCGGGCATGGATGTGTGTGATGTCCTTAGGTTAGTTAGGTTTAAGTAGTTCTAAGTTCTAGGGGACTGATGACCACAGCAGTTAAGTCCCATAGTGCTCAGAACCATTTGAACAATTTTGTACCTGGTTCAAAATGGCTCTGAGCAATATGGGACTCAACATCTGAGGTCGTAAGTCCCCTAGAACTTAGAACTAATTAAACCTAACTAACCTAAGGACATCACACACAGCCATACCCGAGGCAGGATTCGAACCTGCGACCGCAGCGGTGGCGCGGTTCCAGACTGAAGCGCCTAGAACCGCTCGGCCACTCCGGCCGGCGTACCTGGAACACGAGGTCGTGCTGAAAAGTAATGCCTCCGATTTTTTTATTTTCTTCTCAATATCGGTTGAGGTATTACGTGTCATGCATATAACTCGGTCGACTTTCCTTCTCTGAAACTAGCTGCAAGACTATACCTCTAGAGGGCTCCGAACTGAAGCGTGTAACATAGAGGTGTGTAACGAAACTATGTCGATGCATAAGAAGCAACATTTTAATCAAGTTCAGAATTCGAAGAATTTCTCCATATGTGAAGCACTCTCTCCTTCAGCGTGACAATGTCATACCACACACGAGCACTGCGACATCTGCAACAATCCGAAGCGTTGAGTTCACAGTCTTTGATCATCTTCCACTCAGACTGGCAACACGAATGTGCATTTCGTGGAACTGTTTCAGCGTCACGATCGGCCTCATCTTAATACAGCCGTCAGGCGTAATAACATGAGACTTGGGTGTGCGCTGATGACAGAAGGCATGAGTCACATTTCAGTGGTGTCGGTGGAGTCTATCAGTAGGACGGGTTTCACTAGACATGGCCTGCACCTCAACAGGTATGGGAAGGGGAGGTTGGCAAAACTTATAGGTGACAGCATAGGTGGGGGTGGTGGGATCACTCATGGGAAAATTCCGGTAGTTGTGGGTGTTAGAGCTGTACCTTTTTTAGACTGAAGTCAGCTGATAGGTATTCCTGCTTAAGGGAAGTCTCTCTAACAAAGAAACCACTCTCTACAAAGCTTGGGTATCCGATTAATGAGGGAATTAGTATATTTCATCAAAATATACAAGGTATTAGAGATAAAGTTAGTGAACTGCTTATAGATGTTGACTCTGAAATTATTGGTATATCTGAACACTTCTTAAATAAGGAGATAATTCAGAGGCTTCCTTTACCAGGATACAGGTTGGCTGGCAGCTTTTCTAGGAGCTCTTTGCGGTGTGGGGGAGTAGCCATGTATGTGAAAAACGGTATCCCATTTGAGTCAATTGATGTTTCAAAGTACTGCACTGAAAAGGTGTTTGAATGTTGTGCAGGTGTGGTTAAATTTAGTGGAGCTAAACTTCTTACTGTTGTTATTTATAGATCCCCAGACTCCGATTTCACAACATTTTTGCTAAAGCTAGAGGAGGTTCTTGGTTCACTTTATAGGAAATACAAAAAGTTAGTGATATGTGGTGACTTCAATATTAATTGTATAAGTGATTGTGCAAGGAAAAGGATGCTGGTAGACCTCCTTAATTCATATAATCTTATGCAAACCGTATTCTTTCCAACGAGAGTGCAAGGGAACAGTAGAACAACCATAGACAATATTTTTGTTCATTCGTCATTATTAGAAGGGCATTCTGTTAGCAAAAAGGTGAATGGCCTTTCAGATCATGATGCACAAATTTTAAGTCTAAAAGTTTTTTGTGCTGCAACACATGTTAAATATAGTTACCAACGTTTTAGGAAAGCTGATCCAGTTGCTGTACAGACTTTTGTAAACCTTATCAAGGAACAAGAGTGGCAAGATGTTTATAGTGCTGATACAGTAGACGATAAATATAATGCTTTCCTCAAGACTTTTCTCGTGCTCTTTGAAAGTTGCTTTCCGTTAGAACGTTCAAAACAGGGTACTAGCACAAACAGGCAGCCTGGGTGGCTGACTAAAGGGATAAGAATATCTTGTAGAACAAAGTGGCAATTATATCAAAACGTTAGAATCAGTCAAAATCTAAATGCAGCAGCCCATTACAAACAGTATTGTAAGGTGCTTAAAAAAGTTATTAGGAAGGCAAAAAGTATGTGGTATGCAGATAGAATAGCTAAGTCTCAGGATAAAATTAAAACCATATGGTCAGTCGTAAAGGAAGTGGCTGGTCTGCAGAGACAGGTCGAGAATATAGAATCAGTGCGTAGTGGGGATGTCCGTGTTACTGATAAGTCGCATATATGTACAGTACTTAATAATCACTTTCTGAATATAGCAGGTGAACTAAATAGAAACCTAGTCCCAACAGGGAATCATATAGCGCTCTTAGAAAAAAGTGTTCCGAGACTGTTACCTGAAATGCTCCTCCATGATACTGACAAGAGGGAGATTGAGTTAATAATTAAATCACTAAAGACCAAGAACTCTCATGGATATGACGGGGTATCTAGCAGAATACTGAAGTATTGTTCCTCGTATGTTAGCTCAGTACTTAGCCATATCTGTAACTTTTCCTTTAGGAGTGGTCGGTTTCCTGACCGATTAAAGTACTCGGTAGTGAAGCCACTTTATAAAAAGGGGAGACAGGGATAATGTTGACAATTATAGACCTATTTCTATGCCATCAGTGTTTGCTAAAGTTATTGAGAGGGTTGTATATACAAGGTTACTGCAGCATTTAAATTCACATAATTTGCTGTCAAATGTACAGTTTGGTTTTAGAAACGGTTTAACAACTGAAAATGCTATAGTCTCTTTTCTCTGTGAGGTTTTGGACGGATTAAATAAAAGGTTGCGAACGTTAGGTGTTTTCTTTGATTTAACGAAGGCTTTTGACTGTGTTGACCACAAAATATTACTGCAGAAGTTGGAACATTATGGAGTAAGGGGAGTAGCTTACAATTGGTTCGCCTCCTACTTTAAGAACAGAAAGCAGAAGGTAATCCTCCGCAATATTGAGAGTGGTAATGATGTTCAGTCCCAATGGGGCACTGTTAAATGGGGCGTTCCCCAAGGGTCGGTGCTGGGGCCACTGCTGTTCCTTATTTATGTAAATGATATGCCTTCTAGTATTACAGGTGATTCAAAAATATTTCTGTTTGCTGATGACACCACCTTGGTAGTGAAGGATCTTGTGTGTAATATTGAAACATTATCAAATAATGTAGTTCATGATATAAGTTCGTGGCTTGTGGAAAATAATTTGATGCTAAATCACAGTAAGACTCAGTTTTTACAGTTTCTAACCCACAATTCAACAAGAACTGACATTTTAATCAGACAGGATGGGCATGTTATAAGCGAGACGGAACAGTTCAAGTTCCTAGGCGTACAGATAGATAGTAAGCTGTTGTGGAAAGCCCATGTTCAGGATCTTGTTCAGAAACTAAATGCCGCTTTATTTACCATTAGAACAGTATCTGAAATAAGTGACATTTCAACACGAAAAGTAGTATACTTCGCATATTTTCATACGCTTATGTCATATGGTATTATTTTTTGGGGTAATTCTTCTGATTCAAAAAGGGTATTTTTGGCTCAAAAACGGGCTGTTCGAGCTATGTATGGTGTAAGTTCGAAAACCTCTTGTCGACCCCTATTCAATAGTCTGGGAATTTTGACATTGCCCTCACAGTATGTATTTTCTTTAATGTCGTTTGTTGTTAGCAATATTAGCTTATTCCCACGAGTTAGCAGCTTTCACTCAGTTAATACTCGGCAGAAATCAAATCTGCATGTGGAATGCACTTCCTTGACTCTTGTGCAGAAAGGAGTGCAGTATTCTGCTGCATCCATTTTCAATAAGCTACCACAAGAACTCAAAAATCTTAGCAGTAGCCCAAACACTTTTAAGTCTAAACTGAAGAGTTTCCTCATGGTTCACTCCTTCTATTCTGTCGAGGAGCTCCTGGAAGAGATACAAAATTAAGCAAATTCCAGTGTACATTTTTGATTTTCTTTATTTAAACTAACGACTTGTCGCCTGAATATGTTTCTTATATTTCATTTTATCTGTTTCTACAATCGTGTTATAATTTCATGTATTGACTCGTTCCATGACCATGGAGACTTCTCCTAAATGTGGTCCCACGGAACAATAAATAAATAAATAAATAAATAAAATAAATAAATAAACAGCCCGACTTGGCCCAATACTATTTTCATCTGTTTCCAAAACTTAAAGAACATCTTTGAGAAATTCAAGTTGATAGTGATGAAGCGGTGCAAGCAGAGATGATGTTGCACTCCGTCAACAATGTAAAACATTCTACAGTGAAAGTATCAACAAACTGGTTCGTCGTTGGGAGAAATTTGTCGGCAGTGTGATTATGTTGAGAAATAAATGTGTATAATTGAAGATTAAAGATGCTGAATGTTAATAATATTTGATTTACTAAAACAACTTCAAGAACTTTCACATAAAAGAATCTGAGGCATTACTTTTAAGCATTCTCTTCAGCTAACTGGACACTCCTAAAAGACTACACTGCTCGCTTTGGAGCGCTGTAGATAATGTAGAACTGATACTCGGCGGGCATGTGACCCTATAACGCTAGCGTAAGTCATGGAAGTGAAATGGTGTGTATGTGTAAGTCGGTTGTATGGACTCAGCCCAATAAGATGTGTCAACATGGTAAAGTGACAGAATGACAGAAAGAATCTATCGAGTTTGGATTTGTTCATGACCACATCGTACATCAACACTGACTTCCAACGTGGGTATAAGGAGTGGTTTACCATTCACAGTTATGTAACACAGCGTGCGGACAGTAGTCGTAAAAAGATCTTAACCGACAGGGGCCAGTAGCGAGGGTCACGTCTTGCCACTTACAGTCAATTTCAAAACGGAGAGAAACTGTTGCTGTCGGTGTAAGCAGATCCGCCTCAGCTAGTTCCTGAGTGACCATTGAGAAGGGAACTGCTTGCGGTGGACATTTGTAGTAGGGATCCTCGCAAAGGGCCATTGCTGACAGCGACACATAAAGCTGCACGTCTTCAAAGAGCCAAACAATACAGAAACAGGAGAGTGACTGCTGCGGTCCAACGAGTCGCAATTTTGCCTCTTTTCAAGTGAAGCACGACTTTGAGTGCACCCGCAGCCTAGTGAAAGGCTTAACAAGCAGGGTATGGAACAGGTCTATGTACAAGAGCTGCCCGCTCAGATCCGTCGCAGAGAGAGAGATCAGTGCGGGCGCAGCATGTCCGTTGTCAGTTTCAGCAGCAACTGAAACTATACGGCTCGTCGTAGATGGAAAGCGTGTACCTGTTTCGGCCCTTAAATTACCTCCATCTAGTTTCTAAACGTGATAAATAATTTTTAATTTCATGCTCATAAATAAAATTAACAAGTAGGGTAATAGGCAAAGAACCCATGCTACTTATTAAACAACTATTAATATATTTCGTTTAATCTTGCACAGAAATGTGAAGTGCGAAGCGCGCTCTCTACTTGCGGTTGTTTTCTAGGATTTCATAATTCAACAGGTAAAAACAAAACTCTTATAGAACCGCTTTGTTCTTCGCGTGTCTGTCCGATAGTTAAGACCTCTTTTTTTCAGGAACGGGTAGAAATGTCAGGTTGAAATTGATGTCACATTCTAACGTCTACGGGCACTTTACGGTGTGAAAAATTGAAGCTTCTAAGTGACTGAAATCAAAAGATATTGTTATTTATGTCACATATATCGATACTCGAAAAAGTACTCGTCAAAACCTGTAGATGACCCATCTACCATCTAAGGCACGTGCCTGGAAAGTGAGAGGTCGCGGGATCGAATCTTGGTCGGGCCACTAATTTTTCTGTCGACTTTATAACCTAGCCTTCACCTCTCAACGCTGTGAGGAGTCGCCGGGAACATAAAGAGGTTCAGATTCCACGTTAAACTGTAGGTATCCTTTTCCCTGTTGGAGAACTAGGGTACGTTAGGGACACACGAGTTGCCGAGGAGTCGTCCAGTACAAGGACTTGAAGCAGGCCATTGAGCCACGCGAAATTATTATTGTTATCTAAATACGTAATTAACTTTCTGCGGGACCCTCAGAGCGCGAGTCCTACTCGCACTTTTCCCCTTTCTTTAGTAACATCACGCTGTTTGGAGCTGATCATCTGTTCATCAGACGGACTGCTCCAGTTAGATGAATATCTGCGAGGCTACTCCAAAGCTTTGATTTCGTTTCTTTCATCACACTAAACTTTGATTTTGTTAAATTCATTATTTAACTCTATCACACAGATATGTAGATCCAAACACATTGTAGAGACGATCAGCTGTCGAGCAACCAATAGAACTGTTCACGAGGAAAATTGTGACAGAAAATTTTCCAAACTTTCTGCAGTACGAAACGTTTCCCTCATGTACGACTGTTCTAAAAGTCGTGATCTCCAATGGAATTTCGGGAAACGCCTCTCCACTGTAAGACAAGTCAGAGAAATTTTAAATTAAAATCAGAATAATGTAAATCAATGAATGTACTGTCGATGTTATCTCTCAGAGCCTTTACTACAGTAATAAATCCATCTGCTTCCCCAAATATTTTTTACTTACAGTGGCTATGAACACGGTACAGTCACATAAATGTAACCATCCGTCTGATCGATGTCAATGTGCAGTAACCACTCACAGGCGGCAGGTGGCAGTACGAACGGTAGAGCGTACATAAAGCATGTCCAGGGGATGAGGGAAATTGAGCAGTCGTTGTAAAACGCAAGCTGAGAGATTTGTCTGGCGTCCAGAAGGGCATGACCATTGGCTCGGGTCGAGGGTGGAATCATTTCTCAAATGGCTGAGTTTGTGACATGTTACCTGCCACCACGATTAAAGTGTACCGTGCATGGCAGAAAGGCTCTATCCAAAACCGGCGCACAGGTGATTGTTATGCACCACGGGCCATAGATGACAGGGTGAACGAGGACTGTACAGATGTGTATCAGAGAATAGACGTGCAACTGCTCAACCAATGACCGCCCAGATAAACCAAGGGGCTACCAAAAATGTCTCCTCGACGACCATTCAGCGAACGTTGCTGCATATGAACCTTCGCTGCAGACGCGTGGTTCATGCACCCATTCTGATTGGCGTTCATCAGCGACGAAGCCTGGAATTCGCACGTCAGTATCGCTACAGCACGTCCATTACGTGACGACAGGTGCCCAGTTCCCATGATTCACGCTTTATTCTCCATTGGAAAGATAGCCATTAGCGTGTACGGACCTGCGACAATTGTCGGAAGGGTCCAAGCCGGAGGAAGAAGCGTTATCTACATCTACATCTACATCCATGCTCCGCAAGCCACCTGACTGTGTGTGGCGGAGGGTACCCTGAGTACCTCTATCGGTTCTCCCTTCTATTCCAGTCTCGTATTGTTCGTGGAAAGAAGGATTGTCGGTATGCTTCTGTGTGGGCTCTAATCTCTATGATTTTATCCTCATGGTCTCTTCGCGAGATATACGTAGGAGGGAGCAATATACTGCTTGACTCTTCGGTGAAGGTATGTTCTCGAAACTTTAACAAAAGCCCGTACCGAGCTACTGAGCGTCTCTCCTGCAGAGTCTTCCACTGGAGTTTATCTATCATCTCCGTAACGCTTTCGCGATTACTAAATGATCCTGTAACGAAGCGCGCTGCTCTCCGTTGGATCTTCTCTATCTCTTCTATCAACCCTATCTGGTACGGATCCCACACTGGTGAGCAGTATTCAAGCAGTGGGCGAACATGCGTACTGTAACCTACTTCCTTTGTTTTCGGATTGCATTTCCTTAGGATTCTTCCAATGAATCTCACTCTGGCATCTGCTTTACCGACGATCAACTTCATATGATCATTCCATTTTAAATCACTCCTAATGCGTACTCCCAGATAATTTGTGGAATTAACTGCTTCCAGTTGCTGACCTGCTATTTTGTAGCTAAATGATAAGGTATCTATCTTTCTATGTATTCGCAGCACATTACACTTGTCAACATTGAGATTCAATTGCCATTCCCTGCACCATGCGTCAATTCGCTGCAGATCCTCCTGCATTTCAGTACAATTTTCCATTGTTACAACCTCTCGATACACCACAGCATCATCTGCAAAAAGCCTCAGTGAACTTCCGATGTCATCCACAAGGTCATTTATGTATATTGTGAATAGCAAAGGTCCTATGACACTCCCCTGCGGCACACGTGAAATCACTCTTACTTCAGAAGACTTCTCTCCATTGAGAATGACATGCTGCGTTCTGTTATCTAGGAACTCTTCAATCCAATCACACAATTGGTCTGATAGTCCATATACTCTTACTTTGTTCATTAAACGACTGTGGGGAACTGTATCGAACGCCTTGCGGAAGTCAAGAAACACGGCATCTACCTGGGAACCCATGTCTATGGCCCTCTGAGTCTCGTGGACGAATAGCGCGAGCTGGGTTTCTCACGATCATCTTTTTCGAAACCCATGCTGTTTCCTACAGAGTAGATTTCTAGTCTCCAGAAAAGTCATTGTACTCAAACATAATACGTGTTCCAAAATTCTGCAACTGATCGACGTTAGAGATATAGCTCTATAGTTCTGCACACCTGTTCGATGTCCCTTCTTGAAAACGGGGATGACCTGTGCCCTTTTCGAATCCTTTGGAACGCTACGCTCTTCTAGAGACCGACGGTACACCGCTACAAGAAGGGTGGCAAGTTCCTTCGCGTACTCTGTGTAATATCGAACTGGTATCTCATCAGGTCCAGCGGCCTTTCCTCGTTTGAGCGATTTTAATTGTTTCTCTATCCCTCTGTCGTCTATTTCGATATCTACCATTCTGTCATCTGTGCGACAATCTAGAGAAGGAAGTACAGTGCAGTCTTCCTCTGTGTAACAGCTTTGGAAAAAGACATTTAGTATTTCGGCATTTAGTCTGTCATCCTCTGTTTCAGTACCATTTTGGACACAGAGTGTCTGGAACATTTTGTTTTGATCCACCTACCGCTTTGACATAAGAGAAAAATTTCTTAGGATTTTCTGCCACGTCAGTACATAGAACTTTACTTTCGAATTCATTGAACGCCTCTCGCATAGCCCTCCTCACACTACATTTCGCTTCGCGTAATTTTTGTTTGTCTGCAAGGCTTTGGCTATGTTTATGTTTGCTGTGAAGTTCCCTTTGCTTCCGCAGCAGTTTTCTAACTCGATTGTTGTACCACGGTGGCTCTTTTCCATCTCTTACGATCTTGCTTGGCCCATACTCTTCTAACGCATATTGTACGATGGTTTTGAACTTTGTCCACTGATCTTCAACACTATCTGTACTTGAGACAAAACTTTTGTGTTGAGCCGTCAGGTACTCTGTAATCTGGTTTTTGTCACTTCTGCTAAACAGAAAAATCTTCCTACCTTTTTTAATATTTCTATTTACGGCTGAAATCACCGATGGTGTAACCGCTTTATGATCGCTGATTCCCTGTTCTGCGTTAACTGTTCCAAATACACTCCTGGAAATTGAAATAAGAACACCGTGAATTCATTGTCCCACGAAGGGGAAACTTTATTGACACATTCCTGGGGTCAGATACATCACATGATCACACTGACAGAACCACAGGCACATAGACACAGGCAACAGAGCATGCACAATGTCGGCACTAGTACAGTGTATATCCACCTTTCGCAGCAATGCAGGCTGCTATTCTCCCATGGAGACGATCGTAGAGATGCTGGATGTAGTCCTGTGGAACGGCTTGCCATGCCATTTCCACCTGGCGCCTCAGTTGGACCAGCGTTCGTGCTGGACGTGCAGACCGCGTGAGACGACGCTTCATCCAGTCCCAAACATGCTCAATGGGGGACAGATCTGGAGATCTTGCTGGCCAGGGTAGTTGACTTACACCTTCTAGAGCACGTTGGGTGGCACGGGATACATGCGGACGTGCATTGTCCTGTTGGAACAGCAAGTTCCCTTGCCGGTCTAGGAATGGTAGAACGATGGGTTCGATGACGGTTTGGATGTACCGTGCACTATTCAGTGTCCCCTCGACGATCACCAGTGGTGTACGGCCAGTGTAGGAGATCGCTCCCCACACCATGATGCCGGGTGTTGGCCCTGTGTGCCTCGGTCGTATGCAGTCCTGATTGTGGCGCTCACCTGCACGGCGCCAAACACGCATACGACCATCATTGGCACCAAGGCAGAAGCGACTCTCATCGCTGAAGACGACACGTCTCCATTCGTCCCTCCATTCACGCCTGTCGCGACACCACTGGAGGCGGGCTGCACGATGTTGGGGCGTGAGCGGAAGACGGCCTAACGGTGTGCGAGACCGTAGCCCAGCTTCATGGAGACGGTTGCGAATGGTCCTCGCCGATACCCCAGGAGCAACAGTGTCCCTAATTTGCTGGGAAGTGGCGGTGCGGTCCCCTACGGCACTGCGTAGGATCCTACGGTCTTGGCGTGCATCCGTGCGTCGCTGCGGTCCGGTCCCAGGTCGACGGGCACGTGCACCTTCCGCCGACCACTGGCGACAACATCGATGTACTGTGGAGACCTCACGCCCCACGTGTTGAGCAATTCGGCGGTACGTCCACCCGGCCTCCCGCATGCCCACTATACGCCCTCGCTCAAAGTCCGTCAACTGCACATACGGTTCACGTCCACGCTGTCGCGGCATGCTACCAGTGTTAAAGACTGCGATGGAGCTCCGTATGCCACGGCAAACTGGCTGACACTGACGGCGGCGGTGCACAAATGCTGCGCAGCTAGCGCCATTCGACGGCCAACACCGCGGTTCCTGGTGTGTCCGCTGTGCCGTGCGTGTGATCATTGCTTGTACAGCCCTCTCGCAGTGTCCGGAGCAAGTATGGTGGGTCTGACACACCGGTGTCAATGTGTTCTTTTTTCCATTTCCAGGAGTGTAGTTCGGGTCTGTTTGTCACCAGAAGGTCTAATATGCTATCACCACGAGTCGGTTCTCTGTTTAACTGCTCAAGGTAGTTTTCAGATAAAGCACTTAAAAAAATTTCACTGGATTCTTTGCCCCTGCCTCCCGTTATGAACGTTTGAGTCTCCCAGTCTATATCAGGCAAATTAAAATCTGGGGAATGTTTTCGTGGCGTTCCATGGATGATCTCGTCATTGTGGAAGGGAAAATCGATGAACACAAGTAGGCATCCACCCTTGGGCACCATGTCCACTCTCATAAACAGTTTATTTTTTCATCGGCGTGATGGCATCTGCCAGCAGGGCAATGCAACGTGTCACAAAGGTCACAGTGTAAGCATGGTTCGAAGAGCACCAGAATGAGTTTACCGTACTCCTCTGGCCACCAAGCTCACCGAACGTAAACCCTGTCGAAAATCTGAGGAACCACCTCGGTCGGACTGTTCGCGCCATGGATCCTCAACCTAGAAACCTAGCACACCTGCCCACGGCACTGAAGTCGTCATGGCTCCACATTTCCGTTGGTACCTTCCAGAACCTAAAAGACTCTCTTCCTGGACGTCCACGCTGCAAAAGGTGGTTACTCAGTCTTCTGACAAGTGGTCACATTAATATGAGTGAATCGTGTATTTCGGAAAGTGCGCTCACGAACTTCTGAAAGTTGCTTTCCACACAACAGTATTTTTTCTCTTGACGTCCAAAATGATGTCAAATACTTCGGTCGTTACTGTAAGCATTGCTTGCAACATTGTGTTAAAGTCATTCAGGTGTTTCGTTAGGTCAGTTAGAAAGGAGAGGTCTATGGCTCGTAAGAAATTTCTGTTCTGAAAGCTCCCTTCGCCGTCATGTATTTATAAACAAGCGTCTTAACACTATGTATCATACAAGCTCTTAGTATCTCAGATAGCAATGTATTTTTCACGTCTCATCTTTTACAATGATGTCTGAATCGTATTCTCCAACGCTTCAGTAAAATTTTATTATCGTAATATGCATGAAGCGCAGATTTTTAGATGGAGCAAGTGAAGTGAGTGCCTGGCAGCAATTGGATAATACTTTCGCTTACTGCGCTGGATCGTCGTCAAACTGTACCAGCATCACCTGACAGGCACGTTGTAAGATGGTGCAGGAGTTAAAGCACTGGACTTATATCTGAACGTCAGATTACTTTCCCCTTAACCGAAAACTGGTGTGACTTCTCCAACGAACACCTACCACATCCCTTCAAGGCAGGCCCATCAAGACACCGAATATTAATTATTGTGACTTCTCTTCACTACTAATTTTACTGATCTTTCGGTTCGTGGTACCTCTTAACCTGTAAATATAGCCTTGAAGTTAAATTCAGAAACTGCATAATAAGAGATATTTTCCTCCTGTTTATTTTAATGCTTGTAAGCCCAAAATTCTAGAGAAAAGTTTCCAGTTAATCTGCACCATGTTCTCATGAGACATTTCCCAGAGCCACAAAGGATGGTCAGGTGAGGCTTACAAATGCTGTGATCGCTCTGAAAGGCGTATCCCGATTAAGGACTGCCTGACAGCTCAGGGATGCCCCTGCTGGAGGACGTGAGACAACGAGACAAGGTCCCCTGAGTTCACGTGTTCCGCACCTGGCGCCATCTAAGCGACTTTCAGAAGCGAGATCGGAAAGGCTGATTCCCTGTAACGAAGACTGACAGGGTGAAATTACCCAATGACGGTGGTTCATTGGGTGGCACTGCAAACTGATCCCATAAATTATAAGAACATACACAATGTGATCAAAAGTATCTGGGCACCTGGCTGAAAATGACTTACAAGTTCGTGGAACTCTCTGTCGGTAATGCTGGAATTCAATATGGTGTTAACCTACCCTTAGTCTTGATGACAGCTTCACTCTCGCAAGCATACGTTCAATCACGTGCTGCAAGGATTCTTGGGGAATGGTAGCCCATTCTTCACGAAGTGCTGCACTGAGGAGAGGTATCGATGTCAGTCGGTGAGGCCTGGCACGAAGTCGGCGTTCCAAAACATCCCAACGGTGTTCTATAGGATTCAGGTCAGCACACTGTGAAGGCCAGATAGTTATTGTCGTGTAACCGCTCCGACACAGGCCGTGCATTATGAACAGGTGCACGAGCGTGTTGAAAGATGCAGTCGCCATTCCCGAATTGCTCTTCAACATTAGGAAGCAAGAAGGTGCTTAAAACATCAATGTACGCCTGTGCTGTGATAGTGCCACGCAAAACAACAAGAGGTGCAAGCCCCCTCCATGAAAAACACGACCACACCATAACACCACCACCACAGAATTTTATTGTTGGAACTACACATCCTGGTAGATGACGTTCACCGGGCATTCGCTATACCCACACCCTGCCATCGGATCGCCACATTGTGTACCGTGATTCGTCACTTCACACAATGTTTTTACAGTGTTCAGTCGTCCAATGTTTACCCTCCTTACGACAATTGAGTCGTCGTTTGACATTTACCGGCGTGTTGTGTGGCTTATGAGCAGCCGCTCAATCATGAAATCCGAATTTTCTCACCTCCCGCCTAATTGTCGTAGTACTTGCAGTTGATCGTGATGCAGTTTTGAATTCCTATGTGATGCTCTGGATATATGCCTGCCTATTACACATTGCGACCATCTTCAATTGTCGGCGGTCTCTGTCAGTCAGTAGACGAGGTCGGCCTGTAGGCTTTTATGTTGTACGTGTCCCTTCACGTTTCCACTTCACTGTCAATCGGAAACAGTTGACCTAGGGATTTTTAGGAGTGTGGAAATCTCGCGTACAGACGCATGACACAAGTGACACCCAATCACCTGACCACGTCCGAAGTCCGTGAGTTCTGTGGGGCGCCCCATTCAGTTCTCTCACAATGTCTAATGACTATTGAGGTCGCTGATATGGATTACATGGTAGTAGGTGGCAGCACGATGCACCTAATATGAGAAACGTATGTTTTTGGGAGGTGTCCGGATACTTTTGATCACATGGTGAATAACGGAAAATTCAGCGACTTGAAGGGCAAAAGTGGGTGAATACGAACAAAACTCCCAAGCAGACATATACAGGGGATTGCCCAGGGTTCTTTCAGAGAGACCGCTCTATGAGAGATCATACTTGGAGGACTGAGAGAGATGTCTCAATGTAATTGCGAGTGTCATTCAGAGACGAATTCAGGTGATTCTAGAGATTCTTTTCTGAGGCTTTCATGTGATGTCATGCTAAGTAATTCGCATGGTGTTTAGCATAGAATGTTCTAGGTTTGTATTCTGGCGTCATTTCAGGAGGTTTTCACCTGTTTTCAGACTTTGAGTGTGAATCCTGCATTCATCTCGATTTCTGGTGTAACTTTGTGGCACATTCTGTTTCCATTCCATGTTCGATGGTAGCACTGTATCGACCCCAGTGTGGTGGTTTTATCTGGAGAGCGACTAGGCAGGAAGCGAGGAACAATAAGTAGGTTAAGCTGCACTTGCCATCGCCCTCAAACCGCGGGTACACGGAAGTGCAGTGATAAAAACTGCTGTCTGTCAACCAAAGGCTACACGACACCTTGCGGGATACCTGGAGATTGACACATTGCATTGACTTCACGCCAAGTGTCCAGGCCTTGTTGCACCACTGATTCTGTCATTTTGTAAGATAATGTATTTGCAAAATCAAATATTTTATGGATATTAGTAAATATTGTGAGTGGACATGTGGCCGCTCCTTCAGCAAGGTCCGAGCAGGCACACGGGTGGGGAGGGGGGGGGAGTTATTAGAGATTGCGAGCTCCAATGTTAGGCGGGTGATGGAGCCCCTTAGGGAAATAGCGGAGAGGTCGGGGAAGAAGGCCAGTGTTCACTCTGTCTGCTTGCCAGGGGGTCTCATCCGAGATGTGAAGGAGGCCCTGCCGGCGGCGATAGAGAGCACTGGGTGCACCCGACTAGAGATGGGTAGTTCGCGAACGAACGGGTGCAAAGGAACGGTTCACCAAGATGAACGAAAGGACCGAGGAACGAATTCCAAGGAACGATCGGTTCATAGTTCACTTCGGTTGCGGCGGTCTACTTATAGTTCCCGGGAACGGAACGATCGGTTCATAGTTCAGTTCGGTCGCGGCGGTCTACTTATAGTTACGGGAACGAGGAACGATCGTTTCATAGTTCACTAGTTCACTTCGGTCGCGGCGGTCACTTCGGCAGTTCTCGTTTCAGGTTCGGTCGCGTGCTCATCTAAGTCTCGTCTTCGCATGACCACCTGTCTCAGTTCCACTGCCGACTGCTCCTAGTTAGTTCAGTATCCAGTTGTTCGTTTCGTTCCGCTCGCCTATTTTACATGTGTTCCAAACTGTTCTTGCACTTGGTTCTGGCCATTCAGCGGCCACGACCGGTAATCAAAAAGTATCTTATAGTTGCGTAAATTACACAAAAATTACTTTGTATGTAATAGGTTCGTCTTTTCAGGTAACAAAAGGGCATATCAGCGCACTTCATTATATCGATGAACAGCAGAAGACATAACAAGGCAAGTTTTTTTTGTTATTCATATATTTTTTGGTTTCATCGACTTGATTTAGCAGCTAACTTTCAATAATTTCTTAATTTTTAGTGCCTCTCCATTTGAAAAGACATAGATTGCCATAAAATCGTATTTACTTATTATCTCAAAAACATTTGTTCAGAAGGAGCTTTCAAACCAAAAACTTTATTACTGCGAACTTAATTATTATTATTATTATTGCTGCATTAACTTTAATAATGCAACATAAAAACCTAATTTTTACTAAGCGTGTGACGTAAGTATGAGAAAACCACATTTTATTTTATGTTTCCATAAAGTCTCTACTTCGCCTACGAACTCAGAGACAACGTGAAGTATATGTAGCGTGTAAACGATTATTGTTTACAACGTAGCATAGCTATGTAGTGGACGTCGAAACGAAGAATTTTATACAAAACACTTATGGTCTATTAAGTTGGGAAACACCCACCAACATATTTACAAGACTACATGAACTATAGCCCATGCGCGTCACGTGAGATTTTCATGTTCTCTTCTCCACCTCTCTACACATCGTCATCGATTGTTTCGCAATTGTTGCTTGCATTAGTTTGTTATTTCTTCACTGCCTAATTATTACATGTTTGTCTGTTTGTTGTATCTGCTCGTAACGGGCAACACATCGTCCGTAATTGGCGAGCAGTCTGTACTCGGGACCGGTTTTCCGTGCGCCACCCTATATTATTTCCCTGCGATCAGCCACACAAGGCTATGGTTGGCTAAACGAGAGGTTCTGCAGAATCACAGACATTACTTCTAAAAGTGTGTAAGAATTCTGTAATGAATAAAAACTCTGTACTCCAGGGGGGAGGCAAGTGCCCCCTCTTGGTGCCCTCCATGCTTCAGTCACCTACACTACTAGTTTTCAGTTTTTCATAAGAACCATATACCAAGCACAAATGAACGGTGAATGAGTAAAAATGAACGGTTCCCAAAAAAGAACGATCAGCAGTGAACTAGTTCCCAAGGATGAACGAGTTTGGCCATCTCTACACCCGAGTGCAAATTGTGGCTCATGTCGGCACCAATGACTCCTGCCGTCTGGGTTCAGAGGTCATCCTCAGTTCGTACAGACGGTTGGCGGAATTGGTGAAGGCGGAAAGCCTCGCTCGCGGGGTGGAATCAGAGCTAACCATTTGTAGTATCGTTCCCAGAACCGAACGCGGTCCTCTGGTTTGGAGCCGAGTAGAAAGCTTAAACCAGAGGCTCAGACGACTCTGCGGAGATCTGGGGTGCAAATTTCTCGACCTCCGCTATCGGGTGGAGAAATGTAGGGTCCCCCTGAAGAGGTCAGGCGTGCAGTACACGCCGGAAGCGGCTACAAGGGTAGCGGAGTACGTGTGGAGTGCACATGGGGTTTTTTTAGGTTAGAGAATTCCCTCCCTAGGCCGGACAAGACGCCTCCTGAGACGCGGCAAGGTAGGAGTAGGCAAAATGCAACAGGGAATAACAATATTAATGTGCTAATAGTAAACTGTAGGAGTGTCTATAGAAAGGTCCTAGAACTGCTCTCATTAATAAACGGTCACAATGCCCACATAGTACTAGGGACAGAAAGTTGGCTGAAACCAGATGTAAACAGTAATGAAATTCTAAACTCAGATTGGAATGTATACCGCAGAGACAGGCTGGACAGTGAAGGGGGAGGTGTGTTTATAGCGATAAAAAGTGCAATAATATCGAAGGAAATAGACGGAGATCCGAAATGTGAAATAATTTGGGTGAAGGTCACGGTTAAAGCAAGCTCAAACATGGTAATAGGATGAAACTTCCTGGCAGATTAAAACTGTGTGCCCGACCGAGATTCGAACTCAGGACCTTTGCCAGGAAGTTTCATATCAGCGCACACTCCGCTGCAGAGTGAAAATCTCATTATGGTAACAGGATGTCTCTATAAGCCCCCTGGCTCACCAGCTGTTGTGGCAGAGCAACTGAAGAAAAATTTTGGAAAATATTTCGAGTAGATTTCCCGATCATGTTATAGTTCTGGATGGAGATTTTAATTTACCAGATATAGACTGGGAGACTCAAACGTTTATAACGGGTGGCAGGGACAAAGAATCCAATGAAATTTTTTTATGTGCATTACCTGAAAAGTACCTTGAGCAGTTAAACAGAGAACCGACTTGTGGCGATAACATATTAGACCTTCTGGTGACAAACAGACCCGAACTATTTGAAACAGTTAACGCAGAACAGGGAATCAGCGATCATAAAGCGGTTACACCATCGGTGATTTCACCCGTAAATAGAAATGTTAAAAAAGGTAGGAAAATTTTTCTGTTTAGCAAAAGTGACAAAAAGCAGATTTCAGAGTACTTGACGGCTCAACACAAAAGTTTTGTCTCAAGTACAGATAGTGTTGAGGATCATTGGACAAAGTTCAAAAGCATCGTACAATATGCATTCGATGAGTATGTGCCAAGCAAGATCGTAAGAGATGGAATGGAACCACCGTGGTACAACAGCTGAGTTAGAAAACTGCTGCGGAAGCAAAGGGAACTTCACAGCAAACATAAAAAACATAGCCAAAGCCTTGCAGACAAACAAAAATTATGCGAAGCGAAATGTAGTGTGAGGAGGGCTATGCGAGAGGCGTTCAATGAATTCGAAAAGTTCTATGTACTGACTTGGTAGAAAATCCTAAGAAATTTTTCTCTTATGTCAAAGCGGTAGGTGGATCAAAACAAAATGTCCGGACACTCTGTGACCAACATGGTACTGAAACACAGACTAAAGGCCAAAATACTAAATGTCTTTTTCCAAAGCTGTTTCACAGATGAAGACTACACTGTACTTCCTTCTCTAGTTTGTCGCACAGATGACAAAATGGTAGATATCGAAATAGACGACAGAGGGATAGAGAAACAATTAAAATCGCTCAAACGAGGAAAGGCCGCTGGACCTGATGAGATACCAGTTCGATATTACACAGAGTACGCAAAGGAACTTGCCACCCTTCTTGTAGCGGTGTACCGTCGGTCTCTAGAAGAGCGTAGCGTTCCAAAGGATTCGAAAAGGGCACAGGTCATCCCCGTTTTCAAGAAGGGACATCGAACAGATGTGCAGAACTATAGAGCTATATCTCTAATGTCGATCAGTTGCAGAATTTTGGAACACGTATTATGTTTGAGTACAATGACTTTTCTGGAGACCAGAAATCTACTCTGTAAGAAACAGCATGGGTTTTTGAAAAAGATGATCGTGTGAAACCCAGCTCGCGCTATTCGTCCACGAGACTCAGAGGGCCATAGACACGGGTTCCCAGGTAGATGCCGTGTTTCTTGACTTCCGCAAGGCGTTCGATACAGTTCCCCACAGTCGTTTAATGAACAAAATAAGAGCATATGGACTATCAGACCAATTGTGTGACTGGATTGAAGAGTTCCTAGATAACAGAACGCAGCATGTCATCCTCAATGGAGAGAAGTCTTCCAAAGTAAGAGTAATTTCAGGTGTGCCGCAGGGGAGTGTCGTAGGACCGTTGCTATTCACAATATACATAAATGACCTTGTGGATACCATCGGAAGTTCACTGAGGCTTTTTGCGGATGACGCTGTAGTATATCGAGAGGTTGTAACAACGGAAAATTGTACTGAAATGCAGAAGGATCTGCAACGAATTGAAGCATGGTGCAGGGAATCGCAACTGAATCTCAATGTTGACAAGTGTAATGTGCTGCGAATACATAGAAAGATAGATCCCTTATCATTTAGCTACAATATAGCGGGTCAGCAACTGGAGTCAGTTAATTCCATAAATTATCTGGGAGTAGGCATTAGGAGTGATTACAAGTGGAATGACCATACAAAGTTAATCGTCGATAAAGCAGATGCCAGAGTGAGATTCATTGGAAGAATCCTATGGAAATGCAATCCGAAAACAAAGGAAGTAGGTTACAGTGCACTTGTTCGCCCTCTGCTTGAATACTGCTCACTAGTGTGGGATCCGTACCAGATAGGGTGATAGAAGAGATAGAGAAGATTCAACGGAGAGCAGCGCGCTTCGTTACAGGATCATTTAGTAATCGCGAAAGCGTTACGGAGATGACAGATAAACTCTAGTGGAAGACTCTGCAGGAGAGACGCTCAGTAGCTCGGAACGGGCTTTTGTTGAAGTTTCGAGAACCTACCTTCACCGAGGAGTCCCTCCTACGTGTATCTCGCGAAGAGACCATGAGGATAAAATCAGAGAGATTATAGCCCACACAGAGGCATACCGACAATCTTTCTTTCCACGAATAATAAGAGACTGGAATAGAAAGGAGAACCGATAGAGGGACTCAAAATAGCCTCCCCCACACACCGTCAGGTGGCTTGCGGAGTATGGGTGTAGTTGTAGATGTAGAAATATAAATTTTGTTACACAGTTTCCCAGTGTTAACCACTCTATTTACTACGTTTTGGCGTCCAACGCTCGGCCATTGCTTTCGATTTGCGTTCCATTCTATTTTCATTATATATAAAGGGAACACATTGAAGGCCCACTACATCAAGTAATTATTTTGTTCATATCATTCTGGACGTTCTTACCGGTATTTTTGATTATAATTTCGTGCATGCTAAAGTACTGATACCATGACACTAAAGCTCTCTCTGGCTCATGTAGTTTATTCACAGGATGTTAAAAATTTTAGCAGAATGATCCCTGTGACATCTCCTACATTAACTTCGCTTCTGATGTGGAATCGCTGTCAAGAATTACGTGCTAGGTTGTGCATCTACATACATACTCTGAAAGCTACCATACTATACATGACGGATGGTACCCTGTACTACTGCTTGTCATTCCCTTTCATGTTCCGCTCGCAGCTGAGGCGAGGCAGAAACGAGTGTCTATATGCTTCCGTACGAAGTCTAATTGCTTTTATCTTGTCTTCGTAGTCCTTACGCGAAATGTACGTTGGATGCAGTAGACTAGTATTGCAGACAGCCGGAAATGCCGTTAGTTTAAATTTTCTCAACAGTTTCACGAAAAGAACGGTGTATTCTCTCCAAGGAGTCCCATTTGAGTTCACGAATCATCCCCGTATTACTCGCGTGGTAATCAAACCTGCCTGGTAACAAATCTAGCAGCCCGTTTAGCTCCTATGTCTTCCTTTAATTCCACCTATTATAAACTCTGGAGTATTACTTTTGAATGGGACTGACTAGAGTTCTGTATGTGATCTCCTTTATAGACGAGCTACGCTTTCCTAGAATTCCCCTGATTAATCGCAGTCGACCATTTGCTTTCCCCTCCACTGACCTAGCGTGCTTGTTGAAGCTCTTTTTTCTTCTTTTTCTTTTTTTGCAGAGGTACGCCTAGATGACTGTATCAAGAAGTACACGATTCATACTGATTCTAACATTGCGGTATTTTTTTCCACAATTGCAATTTTGAACCATTTGATAGTTGTTCCTACTCATCTGCTTAACTTACATTTTATTTCATTTTTCGCCTTTAGAGCTAGGTACCATTAATTACATCAATTAGAAATTCTAACTAAATCATGTACCCTCCTACAGTCACTCAACGACAGCAGTGTCCCGTACACTGCAGTACATTCAGCAAATAATCGCAGACTGCTGCTCACCCTATCTGTCAGATCGTTTATGTATGTGAAGAAGAAGATCGCTCCTATCACTCTTCCTCTTTTTTTCCTTTATTGTATTTTAATGCCCGATCTGGGGCAGATTGGCAGCAGTATATGTGCTGCTCTTCAGCCAAAAGACAGTAATTATACAGTAGAAGACATTTAAAATAACATAAAGAAGAAAATGTGGCGTACATAGACATAAAAGGGAGGGGGGGGGAGTACATTGTGGAAGAGAACAGACAAAAAATGGGGCGTCTGTAAAATGGAGATAAAAACCATAAAAAAGTAGTGCACTCAAGAAAAAACCACACACAGGTACAATTAAAAGAACACAAGGCGAAGTATGCATAAAAGTATCGACGGACGGCGTATCACATAACAATCACTGACAGTAACAATATGTACAAATCTAGCACACAATTAAAATCACAGCTCTCGACGTCACGGGAGAACAGCACCAAACACAACACTGACATAGCACACTGATGATGAGGAGCAAACTGAGAGGATCTGCCAGGAGCATGGAGACGAGGGAGAACTTAAGAAGGGATGGAGAGGGGAGGAGAGGGGGGAGACGGGCGGGGAGCCAGCCGAAGAGGGCCAGGGAGGGAAGTACATGGGAGAGAAACAGTCGCCGGCCGGAGTAGCCGAGCGGTTAAAGGCGCTACAGTCTGGAACCGCACAACCGCTACGGTCGCAGGTTCGAATCCTGCCTCGGGCATGGATGTGAGTGATGTCCTTAGGTTAGTTAGGTTTAAGTAGTTCTAAGTTCTAGGGGACTTATGACCACAGCAGTTGAGTCCCATAGTGCTCAGAGCCATTTGAACCATTAGAAACAGTCGAGGAGAGGGTGCAGGGACGCAGGGGGGAGGAGGCAAGTCTGCTCTGAGAGAAGGAGGGGAGAGGAAAAAGGGGGCTCAGGGGAGAGGGACAGAGACAAGGTCAGGTTACAGTTGGAAGGAAGGGTAGATGTAACAGTGAAGTTCAACATCTGGGAGAGGGAGGTGCTGGAAATTGCCCTGATGGAGGAGATGGAGGGTGTAGAGGTGTAGAGAGGGAGGGATACAGCGATAGACACATGGCAACAGGTGGGGGGTGGAGCAGAAGGAGGAAACCAGGGGGTGGGGGGGATCAAGCCTGCAGACAGTGTAAATGATGTGGACATGTTGGAGGAAAAGGAGGAGGTGGGGGAAGGGGGTAAAGAAGGCGGATATGGAAGGCAAGGCAGAGCATGTGGCGTTCTAGGATTTGGAGGGCCTTTTAAAAACTGGGGGGGGGGGGGGGGGAGGCGGAGATACAGGCAATGCTGACATAACGGAGGATATGATGGATGAGGGATTTGTAAGTGTGGAGGATGGTGGAAAGATGCAATCTCCATGCCTGGCCAGACAAGAGTCTCAGTAGGTAGGGAATGGGCTTTCTGTTGGATGGTCAGGAGATGTGGGGTCCAGGTGGGGTGACGGTCAAGGGTGAGGCCAAGGTATCTCAGGATGGGGGTGAGCTGGATGGGACAACCATAAATGGTGAGGTAGAAATCATGGAGATGGAAGGAGCGGGTGGTGCAGCCTATGATGATTGTCTGGGTTTTGGAGAGGTTGATACAAAGGAACCACCGGTTACACCAAGTGGTGAACTGGTCAAGGTGGGTTTGGAGGGTGCATTGGGACCATTGTAGGGTACGACAGGGAGCCAGGAGGGTGGTGCCATTAGCATATTGGAGGAGGTGAACAAGTGGGGGTGGCTTGGGCATATTGGCAGTGTATGGGAGATAGAGGAGAGGGGAGAGGACGAGGCCCTGGGGGACGCTGGCAGTGGGATAAAAGATATGGGAGTTGGTGTCATGGAGGGCTACACAGGTAGGACAGTATGAGAGGAAGGAAGTGACCAGATGGACAAAATTGATAGGCAGGGCGTAGGTTTGGAGTTTAAAGAGGAGACTGGGATGCCATACGTGGTTGTAGGCATTTTGGAGGTAGAGGGAAACAAAAATAGCGAAGCGACGGGAGTTAAGTTGGAGGGAGAGGAGGTGGATTAGGTTAAGGAGTTGGTCTTCAGAGGAGAAGGAGGGTTGGAAGCCGCACTGGGTAAGGGAGAGGAGGTGGTGTTGATGGAGGTGCTGATAGATACGAAGGGAGAGGATCGATTCGAAGAACTTACTGAAGACGAAGGTGAGGCAGATGTGACAGAAGGGGATTTGTTGGAGGAGGAATAAGAGGACACGAGAAGTCATCCATAGGCCAGAGTAGAATCCAATAGAGAGGATGACATTGTATAAATTGTCAAGGAAAGTCAGGAAGGAGAAGGGTCATTCTCTAAGGTGGAGGTAGGTGACACATTCGTGACCAGAGGCCATGTTGCGTTTTGACTGGAGGATAAGTTTAATGTCTTGTGGTGTGATTGGAGTATTGATGTCGGGTGGAGGGGGGCGGGAGGAGGGGCAACTGCCACAAGTACTGGAGACTGGGAGCAAAGGGAGCGACCGAGGCATCAGCGCATTCCATGACGGTGGGGAAAAGAGAGTAATCAAAGTGGGGATCATCAGATATGGAGAAGACCTCGGAGAGGTGGGAAACGAAGTGGTTGACCTTGCTGAGGTTGTCGGGAAGGGGGCGGTCATTATGGAGAAAGGGGATATGGGGTGTGGAAAAGGAACCAGTAAGGCGATGGAAGGATAACCTGTACTTGGAGGTCACCCTTCCCTGGGCACTCCTAATTATTTCCTTATCTCTAAATGGTTCAAATGGCTCTGAGCACTATGCGACTTAACTTCTAAGGTCATCAGTCGCCTAGAACTTAGAACTAATTAAACCTAACTAACCTAAAGACATCACACACATCCATACCCGAGGCAGGATTCGAACCTGCGACCGTTGCGGTCGCTCGGCTCCAGACTGTAGCGCCCAGAACCGCACGGACACTCCGGCCGGCTCCTTATCTCTGATGAATACTACCGTTCACGACAACATACTGGGTTCTGTTAGTAAAGAACTCTTCAAGCCGCTCACATACTTGAGAACCTGTTCCATATACTCGGACCTTCGTTAATAGTCTGCAGTGAGGCACTCTGTCAAACTATTTCTAGAAATATGGGAGTAAGGAATCTGTCTGTTGTCCTTCATACATAGGTCGTAGGCTACCATGTGAGAAAAGGGCCAGCTGAGTTTCGTATGAGCGATGCCTTCTGAATCCATGTTGATTTGTGAACAAAACTTTTCTATGTTATATTCGATTTTAGAATATTCTAAAGAGCTCTACAGCAAATCGATGTTAACATAATTTGCTGGTACATTCTTTTATCCTTTTTATACAGGAACATATCTAATGAGGAGGTATTGAACAGAATTGGGGAGAAGAGGAGTTTGTGGCGCAACTTGACGAGAAGAAGGGACCGGTTGGTAGAACATGTTCTGAGGCATCAAGGGATCACAAATTTAGCATTGGAGGGCAGCGTGGAGCGTAAAAATCGTAGAGGGAGACCAAGAGATGAATACACTAAGCAGATTCAGAAGGATGTAGGTTGCAGTAAGTACTGGGAGATGAAGAAGCTCGCACAGGATAGAGTAGCATGGAGAGCTGCATCAAACCAGTCTCAGGACTGAAGACAACAACAATACAGGAAGGGCCCATTGTTAGTGACAGGGCCAAATGTTTCACGAAATTAGCATCAAACGGAAAAATAAGAACAAATCTGTTCGAGCGTGACGGGGCAAAACAGAATGAGCTATGCATGGTCCACTAGATGGCGCTGCCGTAGGTGAAACTGATAGAAACTGCATTTTTTAAATAGGTACCCCTATTTCTTATTACATATCTGTATAGTACGTAAACAAATATGAATGTTTGATTTGGAACATGTGTTTCGCTTTGTGATGGATGGCTCTGTAATATTACAACACTTATAATATACCTCCCCATTTAGATGAACAGTTGGTAACAATGTGGTTTTTTAAATTAAAACACAAAATGTAGTTACGTTTAGACTTTATTTCTGTTGTTCCACTGCGATACATTTACTTTTGTGACCTTATCGTAAATTATGGGAACACGTGCCGTTACTGCGTGGGAAACCGTAATAGCCTCGTTAATGTAATAAATGCTCAAAATGATGTCCTTCAACTCCAATGTATTTGGCAATACGCGTAACGAAACTCCTCTCAACAGTGAGTAGATCGCCTTTAGTAATTGTTATATGCATTGACAATGCGCTGACACACGTTTTTAGGCGTTGTCGGTGGATCACGATAACAAACATCTTTTAATTTTCCGCAAAGAAAAAAGTCCGGACATGTAAGGTCCAGGCCAAGGTATGGTGCTTCTACGACCAATCCATTTGTCATTAAATATTATATTTAATACTGCTTCAACTGCACGCGTGCTATGTGCCGGACATCCATCATGTTGAACGTACATCGCGATTCAGTCATGTAGTAAAGCATCTTGTAGTAGAATCGGTAAAACATTAATTAAGAAATCGGCATACACTGCACCAGTTAGACTGCCATCGATAAAATAAACGCCAGTTAGATGTCCTTCCATAATAATCCCGCCAGGGTCGCTGATGTTCTACTTGTCGCAGCCATCGTGGATTTTTCGTTGCCCCTTAGTTCATATTATGCCAGTTTGTTACCTCTGTTTGTGAATGACGCTTCGTCACTAAATAGGACTCTTGAAAAAAAACCTGTTATCGTCTCGTAATTTATTTTGTGCCTAGTGGCAAAAATTTAGACTATGTTCAAAATCATCGCCATGTAATTCCTGGTGCATAGAAATACAGGGTTATTACAAATGATTGAAGCGATTTCACAGCTCTACAATAACTTTATTATTTGAGATATTTTCACAATGCTTTGCACACGCATACAAAAACTCAAAAAGTTTTTTAGGCATTCACAAATGTTCGATATGTGCCCCTTTAGTGATTCTGCAGACATCAAGCCGATAATCAAGTTCCTCCCACACTTGGCGCAGCATGTCCCCATCAATGAGTTCGAAAGCATCGTTGATGCGAGCTCGCAGTTCTGGCACGTTTCTTGGTAGAGGAGGTTTAAACACTGAATCTTTCACATAACCCCACAGAAAGAAATCGCATGGGGTTAAGTCGGGAGAGCGTGGAGGCCATGACATGAATTGCTGATCATGATCTCCACCACGACCGATCCATCGGTTTTCCAATCTCCTGTTTAAGAAATGCCGAAATCATGATGGAAGTGCGGTGGAGCACCATCCTGTTGAAAGATGAAGTCGGCGCTGTCGGTCTCCAGTTGTGGCATGAGCCAATTTTTCAGCATGCCCAGATACACGTGTCCTGTAACGTTTTTTTCGCAGAAGAAAAAGGGGCCGTAAACTTTAAACCGTGAGATTGCACAAAACACGTTAACTTTTGGTGAATTGCGAATTTGCTGCACGAATGCGTGAGGATTCTCTACCGCCCAGATTCGCAGATTGTGTCTGTTCACTTCACCATTAAGAAAAAATGTTGCTTCATCACTGAAAACAAGTTTCGCACTGAACGCATCCTCTTCCATGAGCTGTTGCAACCGCGCCGAAAATTCAAAGCGTTTGACTTTGTCATCGGGTGTCAGGGCTTGTAGCAACTGTAAACGGTAAGGCTTCTGCTTTAGCCTTTTCCGTAAGATTTTCCAAACCGTCGGCTGTGGTACGTTTAGCTCCCTGTTTGCTTTATTCGTCGACTTCCGCGGGCTACGCGTGAAACTTGCCCGCACGCGTTCAACCGTTTCTTCGCTCACTGCAGGCCGACCCGTTGATTTCCCCTTACAGAGGCACCCAGAAGCTTTAAACTGCGCATACCATCGCCGAATGGAGTTAGCAGTTGGTGGATCTTTGTTGAACTTCGTCTTGAAGTGTCGTTGCACTGTTATGACTGACTGATGTGAGTGCATTTCAAGCACGACATACGCTTTCTCGGCTCCTGTCGCCATTTTGTCTCACTGCGCTCTCGAGCGCTATGGCGGCAGAAAACTGAAGTGCGGCTTCAGCCGAACAAAACTTTATGAGTTTTTCTACGTATCTGTAGTGTGTCGTGACCATATGTCAATGAATGGAGCTACAGTGAATTTATGAAATCGCTTCAATCATTTGTAATAGCCCTGTATAGTAAGGGTGAAATGTATGATGATGTAGAATTCTCAAAACCGACGTTTTTGAAATTCCAGATTCCCGCTCAATTTCTCTGCTACTGATGTGCGGATTAGCCTCAACTGCAGCTTCATTCGTTGTAGTTCTTGGTTGCGTCTTCTTCTTTTGCTGAACACTTCCGGTCTCTTTAAATACATTAACTATCCGACGAAAGGTCCGGGCACTTGGATGCTGTCTGACAGGACAACGAACAACATACATAGTACAAGCTTGTTGGGCATTTTGATCACCTTTTCTGCGACTGTTAAACGCTCGATTTTAACAAGATTATGCTTAATTATTATAACTGGACAGGTGTTTTTTTTCTTTGTTGAATTTCAATTCCCATCCGGGATGAGCTGGCAGCAGCATAGTCGCCGCTCTTCAGCCGAGAGACAGTACACAACAGGGAGACATTTAAAACAACATAAAGGAGAAAATATGGCGAAACACAGATATAAAAAGGGGTAACATAATGAAAGATAGCATACAGAAGGGGGTGACTGTGAAAATGGAGATGAAAATCTAAAAAAGTGTACACAAAAAACCATACACTGTGACGATTAAAAGAACACAAGGCGAAGTACGGGCGGAGCATAAAAGTTGCGATGGGGGACGTAGCACAGAACCATCACAATGTATAAGTCCAGCACACGACTAAAAACACAGCACTTGACGTCACTGTAGAACAGCACCGAATACAACACCGACGTAGCATAGACAAGCGTATTATCATACCTAATTTAAGTAATGAATTGCACACTATGCTATCGGATGTGTTGTACATTCGTGAGAATATTACAGCGCCATCCATCACAAAGCGAAACAAATGTTCCAAGTCAAATATTCCTATTTCTTTACGCACTATACGAATGTGTAATAAAATGAGGGTATCTATTTAAAAAATGCAGTTACTATCAATTTGACCTATGGCAGCTCCATCTAGTGGGCCATCCATGGCGCCATCTGTTTTGCCCCGTCACGCTCGAACAGATTTGTTCTTCTTATTTTTTCGTTTGATACTAATTTCGTGAGATATTTGGCCCGTTCACTATCAATGGACCACGCTGTATACAGTAGTCCAATATCTTTGGGACACTCCACTGGGTGAGAGATTCGCTATAAATGTCAGTTTATTAAGGGGTCACTGCCGAAGAGTACTTTCTCTCTGTAAAACCGAACTGTGATTCCGTCCGGACCTAGCAATTCATTGTTTTTCAACCCTTTTAGATGCATCTCAGTGCCGGGGATACCTATTTCTATGTCCTCCGTAGGGAGTATTTCTGTATGAGCCTCCTGTGTGAATGATTCTTTTCAAAGCGAAATTTAAAAATTTGAAATTGAAATTTGTGAAAAGGTCTTATGGGACCAAGCTGCTGAGGTCATCGGACCCAAAGCTTACGCATTACTTAATCTAACTTAAACTAACTTACGCTAAAGACAACACATACACCCATGCCTGAGGGAGGACTCAGACCTCCAACGGGGGGGGGGGGGGGGGGGGGGGGGGGAGCCGCGCGGACGGTGACAAGATGCTCAAGACTGCGCGGCTACCCCGCCCGGTCAAACTCTATGCACTGCACCAACTGTACAGCACGAAATTTAAAACTTCAACTTTTCTTTTTCTTTTACTTTCTTTTTTACAGTCATACCAGAGTGGTCGATGAGCGACTGGATAGAAGCCTTCGACCTGCTTCCGTAGGACCAGAATTATCTTTCGCTAAGGTATGGCGGTGGGAGATGCTGAATGCTTCGCGTATCGATCTTTTTGTGAACGCACTAACTTTTACGTGTCGAAATATCTGTGTTCTTTTTTGAGCCGAAAGTTCAATAATCTCTGATTTTATCCATTAGAAACTGACTGTGAATCACTGTGACGGTGAAAGCAATGGGTTTGCTTATAAATAACTTTTCTGCTACCAGTCACGATTTTCTTTTATTTATGTTTACACGACGCGTTTCGGGAAATGATTCTCATTTTCAAGTGTCTATTTCCACATCGAAAACATTACGAAAAAATGGGATAATACAAAGAAATACATACTTGAAATGGAAATCATTTACCGAAACGCGGCATGTAAAAAATAAATAAAGAAAATCGTGACTGGTAGCAGCATGTTATAACATGTTGTTTCCACAGTCACAGGTTTTCAAAAAATCTATTTATGATGGACAAAATCAGATTGTTAGTAGTTTTGTGGAGATATGTGGCATTAGATGCCTACGCACAGGTAATGTGCTTCGCGTAAATAACGGGCCGCTGATTTGCGTACGTGGAGATGTCGCCCAATAGTGACCAAGATGAGTTCCATGAGATTCACATCAGGCGAATTTAGCCACCGAGACATCAACATGAGTTCCCTATAATGCCCCTCAAACCACTGTAGCACGGTTCTGACTCTTAGACACGAACAATTATGCTACTGAAAGATAACATCGCCGTCGGGGAAGACATCAAACATGAAGCGGCGCAGTTTGTTCACGACTACTAACACAGGTCCCGTGCAAGCGCGAGAATGTCTCCCATAGCAAAATTTTGCTCCCCCCAGCCTGCGTCCGCAGCGTGCTGCACATTTCGATCCACCGTCTCCTCGATGACAGCATTTGTGGAGGCGACCATCGGCCTATCGTAGTAAAAATGTGATTTACCCGATGGGCCGACACGTTTTCGTTAATCAATGGTCGAATCCTCATTGTCCCCACGTAGGGGGGGGGGGGGGGTCTACTGCGGTGCTCTGTGTTCAAGAATGTACGATGAACAGTGTGCTCTGAAACACTTGTGCGTGCACCAGCATTATGGTCTTTCGGAAGAGATGCTACAGATCATCATGTACCCTATTTTACAGAGGAGACAAGCCTCCGAACCCCACATTCTGTGAAGAGTTTGGGCGCCGAACTATTCAGCGCTTGGTGATAGTTTCACTGTCATATCTCTTTCCGTAGATGTTGACGACACTAGCGTGTGAACATTCGACCAGCTTCGCCATTTTCGAGATACTCGTTCACAGGCTCTTGGTCAAAGTCACTTACCTCAATGGATTTCCCCATTTGCAGCCCATATCTTCGCTATGGTGATCCACTGTTCTTGTCTGCACTTTTTGCTACCGCGTCAAGTGCCCGCAGCTCCACCAGGCGACATCCAACGTCGTCGTGGACAGTGATCATAATGTTTTTCCTTACCGTTGTATAATGTGCACAGAAAATTGAGTGTGATGTTTAATACGTGTGAGATTCTGCAAAAATGGACCACAAGAAAACTTAATGACAATAGAACAATGCAGACTCTCACATATCAACAACATTAATAAAGTGTCGCAATGCATAGAGAAAAACATACTTGCAAACGGGAATCATTTCCCAAAACGTGTCGTGTAAAATATAAATAAAAGACGATCATGACTGGTAGCAAAAAAGTTATTTCTAAACAAGCCCAGCAATAATCGTTATTTCATGAACGATTTCCGAATTTTGTTATCAAACCTTGGGGGTCATTTCGTCCTTAGTCGACTTCAAACAATCCTGTAGGGGAAACATCCGCAACAGAGCATTGTACTAGGGGCTGAAAATAGCGCTTCAGTTGTAAAGTTATTTTATTATCACACGACCGGTTTCGGGCTCTCAGAAACCCATCTTCAGGTGTCGAACTTGGTGCTGCGGCTCCCGAGCACCGCGGTGGATGTGTATTAGGCGCTGTGTGCTACCTATGAGCACAGAACAGCTAGAAAAGCTGTGATCAATTGATTAACCCCTCCCCCTCTGGTGAACCCCCTCCCCTTCCTCCCCGCCGCCTCTCCTCCCCTCCCCTGCAATGGAACTGTTGGATCTGTGGTGGACAGGAAGGATCTCATGACAGGAAATTCAGTTAGTACAGCAGAGGGTATATTGTTTATTTATAAAAAAAATCAGTTTGCAGGGGTTGGATCTCTCTTGCTCATCATTCTCTGCTGCTTGGGAAGATGCGGGTCTTGTAAGGAAGTAATGAAATCAAGCAAGGAATACCGTCATGAAACACCCATCACACTTGATTACGCTGTTAAAAACCGTTCGAGAGCGAAGCATATGCTGTCCACTGGATCGCATAGAACACCACCCGCACAGGCTGTCCAGAGCTGAGGTGCACTGGCTAGAGCCTAAGAAGCAGCCGCACAACTCGCTGGCGTCCACTCAGGCCCTGTGACTGACAGACTGGATGCCTCGCTAATCCCTGAACAAAAGCATCTGAGAAACTCCAGTCAAAACACCTGTTCTTTTTCTGTTTCTCCCCATGTCCTGCTGGGCCTGCGCGCGCCATCAGTCACGGCCAGACCGAACCGCAAACAAAACAGTGTTTATCTGGTAAACGCCTGCAGAATACCGACGGATGCAAGAGCTCCTTCCTTCCAAGGCAAATGACTGATTGGGAATCGTTCCAGAAATACTGATGAAGTTAATAAATATTTAATTTCCAGTCACGTGATTGTGATGTAGTGGGTATAAGACGAGAACAATAGCTCATCGCTCCCAGTCGCAATCAGTCTCTGGAAGAAGAAGAACCGTGAAGCGTTGCGAGCAGTTGAGATCCTCATCTGCCTCTCCATCGCAGAAGAAGCGTAAAAGTAAGTACTCATTACATGTCGTTGCTACTATTACTACGTGTAGCAGTACCCTTTCCTTGTTCAACTCTACGTCATTGTCTGTGGATATTTATTGTTTCTTCTTCTTCTTTATTCAGCGACCTCTGGGAGATCTGGACCAACAGCACCCACCAACGCCTCGTCGGGACTTGCAGCAAACTCTGACCTGTCACGATCAGCAGCTGTAGCAGCACCGTGGAATCCTGTGGTGTGCATAGTCCCCTTGCTGGAGCAGGACAACGAACTGCTATTGTCTGTCCCACTCACTGATTTAGAAACGCAGCAAGCGCCCAGCTCTTAGGAGAACTGTGCTGGGGGCCCGACACCACACAGTGTGGGTCAGTACTGGTCGCCAATGCATGCACCATCCCAGAACATTACGGTGTTACTGCAAGGGCAGAGTGTTGATATGGTGGATGAGATGCTGATGATTCCCCCATAGCTCTACTGCTTTTCACTTCAACTTATAATTTAACAGCTAGTGATTCAAAGAGCTTAAATATTGGTAGCTGGAATGGGATAAACTCTGTGCTGTGCAGAACATTACATCAGTGAAGAGATGGCCTCTGAATATTCTTCGGACATTTATTGTGCGCTTTGACGCTTTCTATAATATCATTGTACAATGGCGGGACACTCATGGTGAGAACTCGAGATCGACCCATTTATCTGCAACACTCAACCACAACAAACTTGTTTATCTACAGACAGAGCAATCCCTTGTGTTGGAAAGACTGAACCGTGGACTGCCTTGTGATCAAACTGTGTATAAAGACATCAATAACTAGCTCCCTACATATAGTGTACATGCAGATGATATTGTACAGTACATCAGTACAGTGTCAAAAGAAGACCCTAAAGAAACTTCCATCAGTTTGAGAGAAAAATGGTTCAAATGGCTCTGAGCACTATGGGACTTAACATCTGAGGTCATCAGTCCCCTAGAACTTAGAACTACTTAAAACTAACTAACCTAAGAACACCACACATATCCAGGCCCTAGGCGGGATTCGAATGAAGCGCCTAGAACCGCTTGGCCACACCGGCCGGCCAGTTTTATAGAAATACATTCTGAATTTACTGCATACAGGAAACAGTTATTCGGGAAATACTGTAAAACATGAATCAGTCGTTTTTATTGTTGTTGTTGTTGATGCAATGCAGCCTAAATATCAGTGCTGAAATGTAAATAAAATAGATATAATCGCAAGTCTTTATTGTTTTCCTTATTTAACTACCCCTTCATTATATAACGTAAGATGTAGCTATTGTAGCTCACTCGATATGATTATATCATTTTTTCTATGAAAGCACACCAAAATGTGACGTAGTCGGTATCATGACTGGGTGGGTGATGCATCAGGACTTTGTCGCCAGTTACTGGCTTCTAACACACAGATGGAGTCCAATTTGAATATGTGTGTACATTTTGAAAAACACTGCTTCAGCCCAACTATCAGCTATTATAGGAGATATTACACGCGGTAAAAGGCGTTACCTACACGACATTCAGTGAAAGCGGTGATATCCTTCCACCCGAAAAAGTAAAACTCAACACAGTGTTCATATTTGACGATGTTGCTGTGTTGAACCAAGACAAAATTCGAAAATATATCTGTTTCGGTCGTCATATGGGTGGTGATGTATTTTTATCTAATCCAGAACCAATAAACAGTTGGTTAGGGATAATGCAAACCTCATTATAGCCTTCAAACAAGACAATCGAAATTTAAAACACATTTACCAAGCACATGTAGTTAAATGATTTCGTAAAGATATGTGCTGATTGCTGGAATCATTCAAAGTGTGGGTTTCTCGTTATTGATAAAATAAGAAAACTGAATGATGGTAGGTACAGGTTTCTGTATATATAGCCCGGTAAGAGAGGTGAATATGTCAGTGTACGCTGCACAATGGACAAATTCGGGCCCATGTCTAGCTCTCGACCCGAGAGAATGGATGTACATGGGCAGTGGGCAGAACATTCGCTTGTACATGGATGCGAAATTTCAGGTTATAGTTTTTCATATTAGGTGCATTGTGCTGCCACCTAGTGCCATGGACTCTATATTAGCAACCTCAGTAGTCATTAGACATCGTGAGAGAGCAGAATAGAGCGCTCCGCGGAACTCAAAGACTTCGAAAGTGGTCAGATGATTGGGTGTCACATGTGTTATGCTTCTGTACTCGAGATTTCCACACTTCTAAACATCCCTAGGTTCACTGTTTCCGATGCCATAGTGAAGTGGAAACGTGAAGCGACACGTACAACACAAAAGCCTACAGGCCGACCTCGTCTGTTGACTGACAGAGACCGCCGACAGTTGAAGAGGGTCGTAATGTGTAATAAGCAGACATCTATCGAGACCATCACACAGGAATTCCAAACTGGATCAGGATCCACTGCAAGTACTATGACAGTTAGGCGGGCGTTGAGCAAAAATTGGATTTCATGATCGAGCGGCTGCTCATAAGCCGCTCATCACGCCGGTAAATGCCAAACGACACCTCGCTTGGTGTAAGGAGCGTAAACGTTGGACGATTGAACACTGGAAAAAAGTTGTGTGGAGTGACGAATCACGATACACAATGTGACGATCCGATGGCAGGGTGTGAGTATGGCGAAAACTCTGTGAACGTCATCTGCCAGCGTGTGTAGTGCCAACAGTAAAATTCGGAGGCGGTGGTGTTGTGGTGTGATAGTGTTTTTCATGGAGGGGGCTTGCACCCCTTGTTGTTTTGCGTGGCACTATCACAGCACAGGCGTACATTGATGTTTTAAGCACCTTCTTGCTTCCCACTGTTGAAGAGCAATTCGGGAATGGCGATTGCATCTTTCAACACGATCGAGCACCTGTTCATAATGCACGGCCTGTGTCGGAGTGGTTACACGACAATAACTATCTGGCCTTCACAGAGTCCTGACCTGAATCCTATAGATCACCTTTGGGATGTTTTGGAACGCCGACTTCGTGCCAGGCCTCATCGACCGACATCGATACCTCTCCTCAGAGCAGCATTCCATGAAGACTGGGCTGTCATTCTCCAAGAAATCTTGCAGCACGTGACTGAACGTATGCCTACGAGAGTGGAAGCTATCAACACCATATTGAATTCCAGCATTACCGATGGAGGCCTCAACCAACTTGTAAGTCATTTTCAGCCAGGTGTCCGGATACTTTTGATCACATGATGTAGTTAATGAAATCGGTAAGAAATTGTCCAACTGAACTGAAAAGTTCGAAGCTATTGAGGGGAAAATAGATGTAGAGGCCCTTGATTTCGAGGAGGGGGAGCAGGCACATAATAATAGGAGGAAGAGCCGATATATAAATGCTCACGCTGTAGAGACGTCTGATTGGTATATATCGAGATGTCAACGAAGCAGAAAGTCATTCAAGCGCGGGAAAGCCGTTCGAGAGAAATCACGGCTGCTAAAGTTAGGGTATATCGATCGACAGTAAACACTGAGAGAGACCATTAAGCTGATTACTGAATCTCTCAGGCACCTTTCAGCAAAAACAAAACCACACCATAACGATAGTGTTGCCATTGACGAGTTCATTACCCGTCACGTCCCTGGCCAGATAGATAGGACATTCGGTGTCAGCAGGGAAGACTGTACATGCTGGGTACGCAGTCTGGAAATGTAACTGATGACACAATAGAGATTGGTGATAGGCGGTTTGTGAGAACACCTTGCTTAAAGAATCTTATTTTCCTTAGACCCACGAAAAAACCCATAAATTATTCAGTTAATGATGGGGAAATGTACCGTGAAATACTGGATTTGACTGATGTACATAAGACTGCAAAAAGCCTGAGCAACAGAAATATAAAACCACTACATAACCATTACTTGATGGTGCAAACAAAACAGCAGCAGCTGCGATGGTATTGACATTGAGCATAAAGCAGTGAACAATCGAATCCCGCAGAATATACACTCCTGGAAATTGAAATAAGAACACCGTGAATTCATTGTCCCAAGAAGGGGAAACTTTATTGACACATTCCTGGGGTCAGATACATCACATGATCACACTGACAGAACCACAGGCACATAGACACAGGCAACAGAGCATGCACAATGTCGGCACTAGTACAGTGTATATCCACCTTTCGCAGCAATGCAGGCTGCTATTCTCCCATGGAGACGATCGTAGTGATGCTGGATGTAGTCCTGTGGAACGGCTTGCCATGCCATTTCCACCTGGCGCCTCAGTTGGACCAGCGTTCGTGCTGGACGTGCAGACCGCGTGATACGACGCTTCATCCAGTCCCAAACATGCTCAATGGGGGACAGATCCGGAGATCTTGCTGGCCAGGGTAGTTGACTTACACCTTCTAGAGCACGTTGGGTGGCACGGGATACATGCGGACGTGCATTGTCCTGTTGGAACAGCAAGTTCCCTTGCCGGTCTAGGAATGGTAGAACGATGGGTTCGATGACGGTTTGGATGTACCGTGCACTATTCAGTGTCCCCTCGACGATCACCAGTGGTGTACGGCCAGTGTAGGAGATCGCTCCCCACACCATGATGCCGGGTGTTGGCCCTGTGTGCCTCGGTCGTATGCAGTCCTGATTGTGGCGCTCACCTGCACGGCGCCAAACACGCATACGACCATCATTGGCACCAAGGCAGAAGCGACTCTCATCGCTGAAGACGACACGTCTCCATTTGTCCTTCCATTCACGCCTCTCGCGACACCACTGGAGGCGGGCTGCACGATGTTGGGGCGTGAGCGGAAGACGGCCTAACGGTGTGCGGGACCGTAGCCCAGCTTCATGGAGACGGTTGCGAATGGTCCTCGCCGATACCCCAGGAGCAACAGTGTCCCTAATTTGCTGGGAAGTGGCGGTGCGGTCCCCTACGGCACTGCGTAGGATCCTACGGTCTTGGCATGCATCCGTGCGTCGCTGCGGTCCGGTCCCAGGTCGACGGGCACGTGCACCTTCCGCCGACCACTGGCGACAACATCGATGTACTGTGGAGACCTCACGCCCCACGTGTTGAGCAATTCGGCGGTACGTCCACCCGGCCTCCCGCATGCCCACTATACGCCCTCGCTCAAAGTCCGTCAACTGCACGTACGGTTCACGTCCACGCTGTCGCGGCATGCTACCAGTGTTAAAGACTGCGATGGAGCTCCGTATGCCACAGCAAACTGGCCGACACTGACGGCAGCGGTGCACAAATGCTGCGCAGCTAGCGCCATTCGACGGCCAACACCGCGGTTCCTGGTGTGTCCGCTGTGCCGTGCGTGTGATCATTGCTTGTACAGCCCTCTCGCAGTGTCCGGAGCAAGTATGGTGGGTCTGACACACCGGTGTCAATGTGTTCTTTTTTCCATTTCCAGGAGTGTATATTACGACGACCCCAACGAGCTAATAGGTCGACTACGGCTGCTCATGGTATCAGCTGCTGCAGGTAATACAGATCATTCGAATGAAGTTGATTCAGTAACCTCTGAGCTTAGAGAAAGAGGTATCATCGAATAAATATAGAGACAGTAGTTCGAGAACTGTACAAACTAGCCCGCAAAACAGACCCTCGTAGGCATGTTATGATTAATGGTTTGGATGACTTATGGCAGGCTGATCTTGTAGATATGAGGGAATATTCACGTGAGAATAATGGATTCAAATATGTTTTAATGGTTATTGATACATACTTAGAATCTCCCAGGGCATCACCTGTTAAAACAAAATCGGAGAGAAATGTTGTGGATGTGTTTGAGCGTTTACTGCAAACAGGAACGAATCGATGCTCGGACAACCTCCAAACCGATCACGGTGGAGAGTTTTACAACATGTATTTAAGACCACGATGCAGCGGTATGGAATACATCGCTGCTCATCGTTCACCCACCTGCAGGCGAGTATCGTGGAGCGTCTAAACAGAACAATAAAATATCAAATGTGGATGAATTTTAATCTCCGCAGCTCAAACAAAAAATCTCCCAAATCGTCACACTTCAGATAGAATTTTAGCTAATAAGGCCAAGGCGATATGCATAAGAAAGGATACTGGTTAAGGTCAACGCATTGCAGCATTTGTAGTTGATAAAACCATGCGTAGAAAAGTTAAGTTGGGTTTAGGAATAATGAATTTCAAGCTACTTATGAATGCTGCACGTCATGCACTGAAGAGGAAGAAGACAACGATGAAGAGAAAGAAGTATTTAAAAAATTGTATCCTGGCAGCGATGTTGTTGTTCTTGTTGTTGTGGTCTTCATTCCTGAGACTGGTTTGATGCAGCTCTCCATGCTACTCTATCCTGTGCAAGCTTCTTCATCTCCCAGTACCTACTGCAGCCTACATCCTTCTGAATCTGCTTAGTGTATTCATCTCTTGGTCTCCCTCTACGATTTTTACCCTCCACGCTGCCCTCCAATACTAAATTGGTGATCCCTCGATGTCTCTGAACATGTCCTACCAACCGGTCCCTTCTTCTAGTCAAGTTGTGCCTCAAGCTCCTCTTCTCCTCAGTTCTATTCAATACCTCCTCATTAGTTATGTGATCTACCCATCTAATCTTCAGCATTCTTCTGTAGCACCACATTTCGAAAGCTTCTATTCTCTTCTTGTCTAAACTATTTATCGTCCACGTTTCACTTCCACACATGGCTATACTCCATACAAATATTTAAGAAACGACTTCCTGACATTTAAAACTATACTCGATGTTAACAAATTTTTCTTCTTCAGAAACGCTTTCCTTGCCATTGCCAGTCTACATTTTATATCCTCTCTGCTTCGACCATCATCAGTTATTTTGCTCCCCAAATAGCAAAACTTATTTACTACTTTACGTGTCTCGTTTCCTGATCTAATTCCCTCAGCATCACCCGACTTACTTCGACTACATTCCATTATTCTCGTTTTGCTTTTGTTGATGTTCATCTTACACCCTCCTTTCAAAACACTATCGATTCCGTTCAATTGCCCTTCCTAGTCCCTTGCTGTCTCTGACAGAATTACAATGTCATCGGGGAGCCTCAAAGTTTTTATTTCTTCTCCATGGATTTTAATACCTACTCCGAACTTTTCTTTTGTTTCTTTTATTGCTTGCTCAAAATACAGATTGAATAAAATCGGGGAGAGGCTACAACCCTGTCTCACTCCCTTCCCAAACACTGCTTCCCTTTCATACCCCTCGACTCTTATAACTGCCATCTGCTTTCTGTACAAATTGTAAATAGCCTTTCGTTCCCTGTATTTTACCCCTGCCACCTCCAGAATTTGAAAGAGAGTACTCCAGTCAACATTGTCAAAAGCTTTCTCTAAGTCTACAACTGCTAAAAACGTAGGTTTGCCTTTCCTTAATCTTTCTTCTAAGATAAGTCGTAGGGTCAGTATTGCCTCACGTGTTCCAACATTTCTACGGAATCCAAACTGATCTTCCCCGAGGTCAGCTTCTACCAGTTTTTTCCATTCGTCTGTAAAGAATTCGCGTTAGTATTATGCAGCTGTGACTTATTAAACTGATAGTTCGGTAATTTTCAGATCTGCCAACACTTGCTTTCTTTGGGATTGGAATTATTATATTCTTCTTGAAGTCTGAGGGTATTTCGCTTGTCTCATACATCTTGCTCACCAGATGGTAGAGTTTTGTCAGGACTGGCTCTCCCAAGGCCGTCAGTAGTTCTGATGGAATGTTGTCTACTCCCGGGGCCTTGTTCCGACTCAGGTCTTTCAGTGCTCTATCAAACTCTTCACGCAGTATCGTATCTCCCATTTCATCTTCATCTACATTCTCTTCCAGTTCCATAATATCGTCCTCAAGTACATCACCCTTGTATAGACCCTCTATATACTCCTTCCACCTTTCTGCTTTCCCTTCTTTGCTTAGAACTGGATTTCCATCTGAGCTCTTGATATTCATACAAGTGGTTCTCTTTTCTCCAAAGGTCTCTTTAATTTTCCTGTAGGCAGTATCTATCATACCCCTACTGAGATAAGTCTCTACAATCTTACATTTGTCCTCTAGCCATCCATGCTTAGCCATTTTGCACTTCCTGTCAATCTCATTTTTGAGACGTTTGTATTCCTTTTTGCTTGCTTCGTTTACTGCATTTTTATATTTTCTCCTTTCATCAATTAAATTCAATATTTCTTATGTTACCCAAGGGTTTCTCCTAGCCCTCGTCTTTTTACCTATTTGATCCTCTGCTGCCTTCACTATTTCATCCCTCAAAGCTACCCATTTTTCTTCTACTGTATTTCTTTCCCCCATTCCTGTCAATTGTTCCCTTATGCTCTCCCTGAAACTCTGTACAACCTCTGGTTCTTTCAGTTTATCCTGGTCCCATCTCCTTAAATTCCCACCTTAGCTAAAAGTGCTCTGAAGCAGAAGGGTGCGGGAGGAAGAAGAGGATCGGTTAAAGCACCTCGAGTTCTACCAATACCCAAGACGTCTGGTGGTTTTCTTCCATTCCTCATCCCAGCACTCTCTGCTCTCTCGGCGGTAGGGTTCCTCGCTGGTGGTGCTGCAACTATTGCTCGAACAGTTAAGTACGCGGAAAACTCCCAAGCGCAGTTAGAAGTAAGAAGACATAATCGCATGACGGAAGCAGCAGCCATAGGAAAAGGACTATACAGGAATGGGAGTGGTCTATTCACAAATTAAAAAAACAAAGAAAAGCCCATTAGCAGTCCTACCAGATCGGCCACTCAGCCGGCCGCGGTGGCCGTGCGGTTCTGGCGCTGTAGTCCGGAACCGCGGGACCGCTACGGTCGCAGGTTCGAATCCTGCCTCGGGCATGGGTGTGTGTGATGTCCTTAGGTTAGTTAGGTTTAAGTAGTTCTAAGTTCTAGGGGACTTATGACCTAAGATGTTGAGTCCCATAGTGCTCAGAGCCATTTGAGCCATTCGGCCACTCACAAATACTGATCTTAAGTTTGTTAGGAAAAAAATCAACATTCCAAGATTCCGTGGTGAGTTTATGCGGGATACATTACCGAAAACTATGTGGAAAACTGGCGAATGTGGTATTGTGAATTTAGATGTTGCTGGAGGTGCCGGCATCCACTGGGTATCATATGTTATAAATGTAAATGTCGTGTGACTAGGGCCCCCCGTCGGGAAGACCGTTCGCCGGGTGCAAGTCTCTCGATTTGACGCCACTTCGGCAACTTGTGCGTCGATGGGGATAAAATAATGATGATTAGGACAACACAGCACCCAGTCCCTGAGCTGAGAAAATCTCCGACCCAGTAGGGAATCGGACTCGGGCCCTTACTATTAACATTCTGTCGCGCTGACCACTGAGCTACTGCGGGCGGACGTCATATGTTATGAAAATTGCAGATACCGTCTACTACTTTGACCCATTTGGTGACCTGCAACCGCCAGAATAATTACAGCGATACTTCACTCGCAGAAGACGTGTGTTCTACAATTATGGGCGCTATCAGGACTTCGACACACACCCCTGCGGACATCTGTGCATCATGTTTCTCCTGACGTTTACAAAGAAGAAGAAGAATGTATAAGGAAGAGGTTTAAACGTTCCTTCATCAGTTGACGTTCAGATGCAATGTTGTACACTTTGACTTTAAAAGAACGATCATCTGCATTGCGTACAAATTACTTCTCACCAATTGATTTGAGCATTGGTGGATGGAGTATTGCATTGACTGGACTGGATACGTACAACAGCATCCCAAGTATCACCGAGGCTAACAATAAACTGCATTTGGATATTAATGGTGAAAAAGACATTGTGGAAATAGAACATGGAGCATACGGTATCGACGATGCATACGGTATCGACGATTTAAACGAAGTCTTAACACAGTCTGGAAAAGGTGTTGAGCTACGAGCAAACATCAGTACACTTAAATCTGAAATAAAGACTGTGAATGCAACGACTGGCTTTAACCAGAAAGGTTTAATGTCACGCTTCCTGCGTTTCAGCGAAGGACAGGTTTTGAAGAAGGATCCTAGTAAATTTTACAAGTCAGATCAGACTGTGGACATACTGCCTGTCAGCACAATCCGAGTGGAGTGTAACATTGAACGAACTCCTATCTCAACGGCAGTCTGCTTCTTACGACGAAAATGTTGAACAAGCAGGAGGAGGGTGTTTACTCGATCCACGAAAATTCAAGGAGCTATCACCGATCATTGTAATAGATTGCTCGGAACAGAACGAGATAATTAAGACTGGATCTATAAATGTACGAACTGAATTTGAATCTTAGACGGATTTCTCGGAACACACTGCAGTGTATGCTCTAGCTCTACATGACGGTGTGATCAAGTACTAGTCTCTGACTGGTGTTGTTCAACGAGCTGTATGCCTAGAGCATTCCACAATGGCATCTCAAGGTGTTAAAATCATTGCCGACACTCAGCGTTTCTATGATGATGAGCGCAGACAGTTGATATTTTCAGATGTTGCATTCGTAGCATACGCAGAAGATGCCGGAATAATAGACACATTCTCAGCAAACATTGCATCACCGAGGTCGTTCAAAGACGTGAAATGCGCTAAAACACGGAAGGATGCAAAGTGGTTAACATATTTCTACTAGGGAATTCACTGGGGTGACCCTGGCATACCCTACAAAAATGTGGTGACGACTCTTCGATAATTCGGCCACACTGATACCATCATCTACGTGATGGGGAAGGAGAAGATCTGACGAATGCGCCGAATCTTCAAGTTTGCTGCCATTCAAGACCTGGAATTCTACGGGTGTCCTGATCTCCATCAACTCAGGAAAAGAAGATGTGTGAGAATAGTGTTGCTGTGTCTGCTTATGAAAATGTAAAATTACTTTTAAGTTGGATGAGAAATAAATGAATTTTTACCTCACAACCTATGTCTACTTTTTTCAGCCCTGTCCACGCTTTGTCAGTGTATATTTCTACCCAAATACTAAGTCTGTGGTTTTCTTCAAGCACAGGGGACATAATTTTAGACAAGTTTGCTATATGTCCTTGGAAGCGGACGCGGTCACGTGCCTCCTGCTCCCATAACCCATTTCATGTTGCACGATAGGCGTAATTCCGTGCAACAATTCCATATGTTTTGCTATTTTCCATCTTAAACTTCACCTCCTTAATAGCACTCATCTAATGTCATTTGCGGTCTGTGCATATATATATGTATATAGATGAAAGGTTTTTTTTGGTAAGAAATAACAAAGACGTATCGTAATGAATTTATTTCGTTTATTCAGTTCGCACAAATACAATTCAGTACTTGGGACTACAATTCAATTCTTGAGATTACAGTATAGTATTCTTGAGATACAATTCGACTCTGCTACTCCAATGCAGAGATACGTTTAACTTACACACTACAACGTTAACACTGGTTGAGAATATGTTTTAGATTTTTCCAGTAGCACTGGAATTTATTTATAAATCTACGCTAAAAACTAATACCATAGTTCGAGTCCTCCCTCGGGCAAGGGTGTGGGTCTCGTCCTTAGCGTAAGTTAGTGTAAGTTAGATTAAGTAGTGTTTAAGCTTAGGGACCGATCACGTCAGCAATTTGGTCCCATAGAAACTTACCACCACCCAGTAGCATAGCTTTTATAATAAATCTGATGGACTGTGTATACTTAAAAGACATGTGAAAAACTAAAAAAAATATTCTATTTACAAGACGCACATACGTTACGTATGATTAAATAAATATACAAATATTTTTTCTGTTGCTGGTGCTTTTTAATACCCTGAACCGCCAAAGAAACTGGTATAGGCATGCGTATATAGAGATTGATGAAGCTACAAACTAATGAGTCCAAGAAAGTGACGCCACAGCTTTCTCATATACGGTATCTTCCGTCCAGCAACTTTGGCATTAGTAGCACCCGCCACAGCCTCACATCCTTATACGATCCTTCTTTCTACTTTGTCTGCTCTGACCACTATTTAAATTACGGCATGTGTCTGACATTTCTTTAAGGTTTATGCTCTGTCACTCCACGGTTGCAGCTAATATTGTATTAATGATTTTGAGGTCATGCCTGTGAGAAACTGAACAAATTCGATTCATCTTTTGCCTTACGCGGTTCGATCAGTTCATTCAAGTGTCTTCAGTGGGAGTGTGTGTTTGTGTTGCAGTTAATGTGTCCTTGCTACTCTGCAGGTTAAGCTGTTCTCGCACCTCCAGCACAATAAACATTTGTCAGGATAGTACACAATCTGTTCACGCGTGTTTCGGCCATGTTACTGTCAATTATCAGGTGTAATTACTTCAGTATATTGTCGTTACTTACCACTCTTAGTCTTCAATTTGTGTTTGATAGACCTTTTACAATACAATTCACTGAATATCATTCGCTAAGTCAAATGACATCTAAATATCAGCATTTTCTCTTATCTCGTAATCGTCACTTTTGAATGACCTTATCTTTGACGGTTCTATGACTCTTTCGGAATATCTTTTAACACTACAATGGATATACCATGCGTGACGGAGGGGCTCGCTCTTAAAATTCTGAGAGAGCACGGCCCCAGTACACAAGGAGAGCCAAGCAAAGTTTTACTTCACACTGCATATGCTTCTCAAATGACCATGACGGTAAGAAGAGATAAATTAGAGTACATACATTGGTTGACTCAAGGATACATACGTGAGTGCATCAGCTTATTTAGATTTTATCAAGATAACAGGAAAATCAGAGGTCAGAGAGACATCAGGGAAAGAGATTCCATACATCGAAACTATTTTCAGCAGTGCTAGGTGATGTTTTAATATCCTTAAGCTGGGAAAACGAAGAAAGATTACGTGCGAATGGGTCACATCTGAACCACCTTTGTTTTGCAAATGATATTGCAATGTTTGCCTCTGGTGAAATAAATTTCATTTACAAATGGAATAACATAGTATAGCAAGTCTGAAATTAGGCCCGACTTTCAAATCTAATAACACAAATATAATTAACGAACAAAAAGAAATGGTTCAAGTGGCTTTGAGCACTATGGGACTTAACTTCTGAGGTCATCAGTCCCCTAGAACATAGAACTGTTCAAACCTAACTAACCTAAGTACATCACATACATCCATGCTCGAGCAGGATTCGAACCTGCGACCGTAACGGTCGCACGGTTCCAGACCGTAGCGCCTAGAACCGCTCGGCCACCCTGGCCGGCTAATTAACGAACATATAGAAAAGAAAAAAGTAAAAATTAATAATGACTTACCAGACACAATTGATGAGTTTTTATGTTACGATCAATTGGAAACAATGACTGGATGTGCAGCAAAGGATGAGCAAAATGATTTGGAATGTTTGTTTTATATTAAAATGTGATTTCAAAATTAAGTCCCCATTGTTTCTGAAAAGGAGTGTTTTATGAGTTTTGACTTAACGGCGGCGCGAGACGGAGTTTTAGTCCGAAAACGGTAAAAAGAACTGACTATTGCTAAGGGTGTAATAGAGAGCTCAATGTCGGTATTTAGTGCCACCGGCAGCAAAACTAACAAATAGACTGGAAGAAGTTGTGCTGACTATAACGAAAATCAAGTTGAGGAGCTCAGGGTACTTAGGCAGGCGAACGGATATTAAATGAATCAAGTAATTTCTTGGCTAAATTTCTAGAAAGAAGGAAAGACTGAGAACCCAGCGTAATAAAAAAGGTTATCAGGTAACACCAGAAAACATTAGAGAGAAGCTTGGATGCACATAGCTGGAGACTATAAGGCATGGAGAAGGCAAGAGGTAACACCTTTATCCAGCAGTTGACGTTAAATGGACGGTGGTGATGACAATGCTTACCAATAGTTGTTCTGCCCACACGCAATGGGAGTGGTTAGGGAAACGATAGTGGTTCAGAACGAACTCGACACCACACACTAAAAGGAAGCTTATGGTGCGTAAGAATTGAAGCAAATCACTGGTGAAAGCATTTTCTGAAAAGGGATGTAATGAAAACTGTGTTGTGACTGAATGTCTTGTGCTGACAGTGGTTCTTCTACCTTTTGGACACAGCATTATTCATTTTGCTGACCTTCCTCACACCCTCCCGCCTCGTTTTCTTATGTTAAACTTCCCCTGATGAAGATACATAAGGAACCACCAAAATAAAACGCAGCTATTTTTTCCAGCACGTTTTATGGTTTTCTAAAGAAAAATCGGCTGAATAACATTTTTTAATAGACGTCTCATCTGATAGGTCTCATTATTTACAGAAGTTTTAAAATGAGCTGAAATGAAACGAGATACTTACTAAAGAACCAGCCCGTTAGCGAACTGTTTTTGTACATTTAGATGTCTCGTCACTTTGTGACAAGTCTTATAAACATCGATGGACTCGGAAGGAATGGACGAGCCTTGAACTTCAGCGGAATTTTGCGTCCCACTGGAAGGAAGATAACGGAGGAACTAGAGCATACCCTCACGAAAAACTACATACAAACATGGGTTCGCCTGTGAAACGAACGAATCAGGCGTGTGTGGACTCAAGTAGTTTCTTGTTTGAAGATGAACTAATGTGTTTGGTAAGCACATAAACTTACAGCATCGGTGCCCTTTCTTTTGTCTCGTACAAGGTGCTTTATGCTTACGCAAGAATGCATTGGCAATGAACCGCTCGACCACTGCCACTTGGCTTATCAAGGTCAATAAAACTACTGACAGCGTAAGACTGCAATTCTAGGTCGAGAAATAGTCGCACACTAATACGCCACAACGAATCGTTCTTTAGAAATACGAGTGGTCTCTGTTCTTTTAAGCCGGCCGAGGTGGCCGAGCGGTTCTAGGCGCTACAGTCTGGACCGCGCGACCGCTAAGGTCGCAGGTTCTAATCCTGCCTCGGGCATGGATGTGTGTGACGTCCTTAGGTTTGTTAGGTTTAAGTAGTTCTAAGTTCTAGGGGACTGATGACCTCAGAAGTTAAGTCCCATAGTGCTCAGAGCCATTTGAACCATTTGTTCTTTTATATAAAAGTAGTGAAATTCACTTCTGTATCCGAAAGTATAATCTTTAGCGGCTGGTTCGGTCTTAAGTGTAGCATCAATACTCCTGACCCACCCGGATGGAGTCACACGAAAGTGGAAGAAAATAATTAAAACTTTAAGTAGCTGGCATAGCTCCACATCGTCGCAACGGGTAATATGAAGTGGACAAACATGCTTTTCCGTTATGGAAAAGGTCACTAGAAGTTTGAGTGTCATTTATGTTGAAAAATAGCTTGAAATAGTGGCGTGAAACACACTGCATACAACTGTCTACCAGAACCGGTATTATGATATGTTACGGCAAGGTGGTAAGCGAGAATGCAAGCAGTAACTTCGCAGTTTGTTGTTCCTGCTTTTAGTTAGGACAGTCCAGTTATTTATCACAAACAGAGCAGTAAATAAGCGTAAATATTCTGAGATTCCCAAGACTATTTGCACGTCGACTGAGTAATAATTTTTAATTTTCTATCCGAGACTTAAGTTTAATAAAACAAAACAAAAAAAAAACCTAGTTTGCTGGTAAATTCGAAGGGAACAATAAAAGCAACGGGGATATAGATACTCCTACAGATGACACGAACGTCGAGTCAGTTTCTGTAGATAGTGAAACACAATTTGCGGATTGCTATTGCTTTTCTTTATCGTTTATGTTCCATTTAGTTTCATCATCATTTCTTTGTAGAGTGACAACACCCCTAAAGTAACTGATTGTAAAACAAGAAACTAGTCACATTAAAAAGCTTGCTCATTTATCGTTTTAAAACATCATTGCACTAATTTGAGGAAAGAAGAAACCAAGTTAGTGTAAGATTGACCCAGAAGAAAACTCGATGGCCAACTGAAACGAAATAAAGCAGTATGCGAATTGCAATTCAGTGCGGCTGGATCAAAAATGTCACTTGTGGTCTGCGAAATATGAGCGATAATGAAGGAGAGTAATGTCTTCCCAGTACTTGTATAGCCACGGGTGCTCCAAGTCGGGGAGAAACGCAGTTTGTTTTCCAGTACAGTCAACATAGATTTTTAAAATTTTAAGACGAATACCATGTGGAACTTTCAGTAGCCACGACGATCTTCATCTACATCTACTTCTACATGATTACTCCACAGTTCACGCCCAAGTGCTTGGCAGAGCGTTCGTCGAACCATTTGCATACTGTTCCTGTAATGTCCAGTTCTCGAAAACCGCCAGGGAAAGAAGAACACTTAAATCTTCCCGCGCGAGCTCTGATTTCTCTTATTTTATTACGATGATCATTTCTGCTTATGTTGGTGGGCGCCAACTAAATATTGTCGCATTCATAGGAGAAAGTTAGTGTCTGGAACTTCGTGAAAAGATCTCGCTGCAATGAGAAACACCTTTGTTTCAATGATTGCCACCGCGACTCCTTGGTAGCGTCTCCCCTCTTTCTCGATAATACAAAACGAGCTGCCCTTCTTTGAACTTTTACGATGTCCACTGTCAATTCTATCTGATACGGATCCCATACCTCGCAAGAGTACTCTAGGAGAGGACCGAAAGGTGTAATGCTGGCAGTCTCTTGAGCAGACCTATTGTATCTTCTATATGTTCTGCCAATAGAACACAGTTTTTGTTCGTTTTTCCGTAAATATTATCTATGTGATCGATGCAAGTTATTGTGCTCCATCCTTGCTTAATTCAAGAACATGTTCCGTCACTAATAGCTTCTGCATCGACATTACGTTAAACACTAATCTTCATTCCTTTTGAAAGCAAACTAAGTTACAGACCATCAACCGAAGTCACTACTGATTTTATCCCTGTTTCCCGTCAAAACTAAAGAAATTCTGCTTTTTGAGAACCTATTTGTCAACAGGGATATATTTTCTAACACGAAATACCAGTTAATTAGAGGTGGAGGATTTTTTTCACGTCAGGCAAGGTAGAAAATGTAGTCGACCGTTAATTTCCACGAGGAGTTCCTAACCTTCTTGCCGAGCGGTCTGGGAAATAACGGAAAAACGCTGAGAATGATTTCACACGCGTTGCAACGTGACCCTTCCGATAAAGAACCACCGTAATTACCGGCTTGTAACGTCAGTTAGTCGACTCTCCATCTACCGCGACCGGGGGAACCACATCGAGAAAGGTGGGAAAATGAGGCAACGGGGTCCAAATCCCTGCATGGCCATGTTGATTTAGCTTCCCGTGCTTGCTCCAAATCACTTAATGTGAATCCCGGGCTAGTTTGCTAAAAATGTCAGCGTCAATTTTCTACCTCATTTTACACTTCTCTAATGACGTTGGTGTCAGTGGGAGGATGGGCTCCCATCTTGTTTCTATTCACCCATGACAAAGATGAAATACAACGATCTGACATATGCTACATCAGTTTAGAGACGCACATAAAAGTTGCTTCACTACTTGGAAACTACTATAGCCTATTTTAAAACTGCAACAATTCAAAGTAAATTATATTATGCTACTTATCATATGTATAAGGATAACTATTAATTATATTTGGCAACTGAGTAATTTACTGTCGGTTTTGAACAAACATGTTTCACTTAATTACGTTAGGCCTCTTCGGTGGGCTGCAAAGAAATACGAGAAATAAATTATAAATATTTTGTTTTGAGAGTGAAGTGTTTTATGGTATATTCAACATTTTGATTTGCAGCTCCTTGTGTTGGCCGTGTTTGCAGTTGAAATTGTTGGATGTGAGGTCCGCCAGTTATGCAGACTGACTGGGCTGGGACGCACAACAAGCCACAATCACACCGTGTTTTTGTGAAGTGAAAAGTGCTTTACTACGTTATTTGTAGAAAATACTTGTTATAGTTACGTGTGCATCACAACACCTCACCATGATGCGGAGAATGAAAGTGCTTGGCACAAGAAAACATGACAAGCTACTTGTAGTAAATAACACACAAGTGATTCGGAAAATTCATGCATACCAAATGTAAAGAATAAATAAAAGCGAAAGCCCACTGATGAAGGCACAGTGGTGCAGAAACATGTTTGGGTACTGAGAAAAAAATTTGCATAACTGGCGGACCTCACATCCAACAATGTTTTGTGGTAGTACTTTTAGTTACCATAATGTTTACAAGTGCAGGATTTGTAATTGAGCACTTACTTTTATGTCCCCTAAGCTTTGTGCATCCATTCGCTCTATGCAAGCACTTCCGAACTCAAACTTCTCTAACACATTTATTTGTAGAACTCCGTTGATGTTTCATGCAAGCTGAAACAAAAATAAAAACTCAGTTGCAAAAGACGAGTAATAGTTATTTTATCTACAAGATAAACAGCGCTGAAATGGCAAAACTGAAAATAACAACAATATTATATAACAAAAAACTGTCTCCAGTCATATGTTTGTTGTTATTACAGTACTTTCGGTATTTAACTTTCAAAGACTGTATTCATGTATTGTGTGTTACTTCTGATATGCTTAAATTATGAATACCTCTACGAAAATTGAGTCTTAGCGTGAAAACGTGTCAGACTTCAAAAATTTGGCAGACATTGCAGATGATTTTTTTTCATAGGATCTAAATACACTGATGAGGCAAAACCTTAAGATCATCTGCTTAACACCGTGTTGATCCACCTTTGGAACGCTGTACAACAGCGATTCTTCTTGGCACTGAAAAAGTCCTTAGTAGGTATCTCGAGGTATGTGGCACAGATGTCGACGCACAGTTCACGCATTTGTCGTAAATTACAGGTCGGTGGTTCCTAGGTCCGGTGTTGGCGCCCGACAGTGTTACTGATTTGTTACATCTATTTCAGATCAGGCGAATTTTTAGCTAATATTTCAAAATGAGTATAAAATGGTGTTTCTCAAATCACTGCAGCACGATTCTGGCCTTGTGACATGGACAGTTATCTTGCTGGAAGTTTTCATCTCCATCGGAGAAGACATCAAACTTGAAGGGATGCAGGTGGTGTGCAATAATGTTCTCGTAGTTCAGCCTGTCATGCAGCGTTCAATAACTAGAAGTCCGATGGAGGCCGAGATGAATGTCCCCCATAACATACTACCGCTCCCACTGGCCTGCATCCGTGGCGCGGTTCATGTTCATGATGGCTTACCCGGATTCGACAGTCGGCCTTATGTAACAAGAAACGTGATTCATCCGACCATGCGAAACGTTTCCAATGATCACGTTCTAATCTCGATGATCCTGTGTCCACTGCAATCATAACTGACGATGTTGTCCAGTCGGCATGAGAAAACGTAGGAGTCATCTGCTGCGAAGCTTGATGTGCAACAGTGTCTACTGAAACAATTGTGCCTGCACCAATACACCATCACTGTACTCTTTTGTGGGATATACCACAGATCGCTAGCTATCCTGATTTAAAAAAACACTAGCCTCAGACCTCCAAGTTCTGATGAGGCATGGACATTTAGTGCCTTGTTGCATTCAGCCATTTACCATGTGTGCTCATGACTGCAACCTGTGAACAGCCCATCAGCTTCGCTGTTTCCGATATGTTCGCTCCCTGGTACCAGGCCATAAAAACTTGTCCTTTGTCAAAGCTACTTACTTCAGTGTCTTCAGTGTCTTACTGGCAGCCAGCCAAATGATTCCCTATTTGCATTTGCTTCGCCTTTATGCACTCTCAGACAAAGAAATAAAGAAAGAAAAAAGACACGCCATGAAGAAATTATGCAAAAGGGAAGAAACCCGGTAGATGCCATGTTCATGTACAGACAAACAAACGATTACAATTTTAGAAAAAAATGATGATTTTTTCAAGAGAAAAGAGAGTCACAAAACGAGCAAATAAATATCGTGTTTGTCCACGTCTGACCTTTATGCAAGCAGTTATTCGGCTTGCCATTGTTTGTCAGAGTTGACGGATGCCCTCCTGAGGTATACCGTGCCGAACTCGTGTCTGACTGGATGGAGCTTTAGATCGTCAACATCCCCAGCTTGTTGCAGGGCCCTGCCAACAAAAATGGTTCAAATGGCTCTGAGCACTATGGGACTTAACATCTTAGGTCATCAGTCGCCTAGAACTTAGAACTACTTAAACGTAACTAACCTAAGGACATCACACACATCCATGCCCGAGGCAGGATTCGAACCTGCGACCGTAGCAGTCCCGCGGTTCCGGACTGCCTGCCAACAACTCTCCAAACTTTCTCAATTGGGTACAGGGCCTGCGACCTTGCTGGCCGTGGTAGGGTCTAGCAAACACGAAGAAAGGCAGTATAAACTCTCGCTGTGTGCAGGTGGGCATTATCTTGTTGACACGTAAGCTCAGCATGGCTTGCCATGAAGGACAACAAAACAGAGCATAGAATATCACCGACATACTTCTGTGCTGTAAGGGTGCCATGGATGACAAGTAAATGGGCCCACAATGAAAAAAAATGGTACCTCAGACCATCACTCCCGGCTGTCAGGCCGTATGAAGTGCGACAGTCACGTTGGTATCCCAACACAGAGCAGGACATCTTCAGACACACCATCGTTGGTCACTGGGGCTCATTTCGAATTGGGGCTCATCACTGAAGACAATTCTACTCCAGTCAACGACACTCCAGACTGAAGACGTGTCTGGAGACGCCCCAGGCAGTGTGGGTTACCAACCTGACTGTCGCCCACCACATGGCCTGACAGCCAGGAGTGATGGTCTTGGATGCCATTTCTTTTCATAGAAGGACACCTCTGGTTGTCAGCTGCGGCACCCTTTGAGCACAGAGGTGCGTCGACGATATTCTACGCCACGTTTAGTTTCCCTTTATGGCAAGCCATCCTAGGCTTACATTTCAGCAAGACAAAGCCCTCCCACACACGGCGAGAGTTTCTACTGCTTGTCTTCGTACTTGGCAAACCATACTTTGGCCAGCAACACCGTCGGCTCTCTTCTCAATTGGAGCTTTATGGGCAGGGCTCTCCAACAAGCTGGGGATTTTGACATTCTAAAGCACCAGTCGGGCAGAATTTGGCACAGTATACCTCAGGATGGCGTCCAACAAGTCTATCAGTCAATGCCTAGCAGAATAACTGCTTGCGTAAGGGCTAGAGATAGATCAATGTGTCATTGACTAGCACAATTTTTGAAACTCTTTCTCCTGAATTAATCATCTAATTTTTCTGAAACTGTAATCATTTAAATGTGATTTGAGACTTTCTCGGCGTATTCCATTCGTGAAATCTTCTCGGGTGATCAGCCGAGTAAAGGCGTCGTCTTCTCGCCTTTACTCGGCTGATCACCCGAGAAGATTTCACGACTGTAATCATTTGATTGTCTGTACAAGTACATCAGATGAACAGATCTCCGTCTCATTCATATAATTCCTTCCTAATGCGTCACTTTTGTTGTTGTTGTTGTCATAGAGTGTGCTTTCTTTAAAGCGTCACGTGAGAGCGACGCCATGGAGTAACGCTCATTCTCGTGGTATGTCTACAAACAAAAATGGCTGTCAATGTAATATGGCACATCTTTCACTGAGGTCAAAAATTTCTTAGCTTCACTGATTAAAAACGTTATCTATAGTGGCATTCTTCATTCATTTATTTCCTTTCAGGTTGCCAGTATTACCACTGGTTTCTTCTAAGTGATCTGTAGGTTACGAACTAATCATATATTGCAGCAGTTAAGGACATCATCCTGTCATCGAAAGGTCGAATCAGTAAGCTTTACATTATTGTAAGGTTACCGCCTGGTTCTTATATACAAATGACTCAATGATATTTTATTTATAGGCTCGCACCTAGTCTCGCTACACGTTTTACTCACGGTTAAGAATTAGGCTTCAACTGTTTTAGGCAAACACCCAAGAAACTATTATAAACAGAGATCAGCATCGATATTTTATCAAGTCTGTTAGACAAATTATTTACATACACAACGGATAACATTAATGGGGCGAGTTACCATGAAGCAACACGTAAATGCTTGTAATCTTATAATTGAGATTGGCATAGGTTCATTCATTAACTTATTCATTGAACTCTGTTACAACTATTAATTCAATAACTATACCAATCGTTTAAATTATAGAGTGAAATTAGATTCATTAGGATTAGGAAATTTACTTTGCTGACAATCAGCATTTATTTATCCTAAATCTGACGAAACAGTAGCTGCAAAACTTATAAGGCTTTCTACATACTACCTTGACGGTACAATTGCAGAATTTACCAGCAATAGTCTCACTAAGTACATGATCATGGTAACATGTTCCTCCTCTTGGAAAATAATGGAAAGGAAAATGAACGATTCACTTAACTACACTGTAAACACCAATTCAACTACGTGCACATGCAATTAGAACAACATAGGGCGTGGAAGGAGATATACTTGAAAGAGTTGAGCAAATTTCTCCAAAGTTATCAAATGGATAACTATTAATTAATTGTCTGGTTCATCATCAGTGGAATGAAACCTCTAATTAAGCAAAACACACGGAATTTACTTTCTGAAGTGAACAATGCAGTACTTATTTATTAACAATGATGTAACATGTGAGTACATAGCTAAATCTAGGCAGTGGAACAAGTATTACTGCTGACTTTACAACGAAAATCGGGCCACGATCTGATATAAAAGATTACTTTAATTTTGAAGAAATTATTAAAATATCACAAAATTACGTGAAGATATGTGATTGGTGGAATCCTTGAACATATTCGGTTAATTTCTAAACAATCTCTAAAATTATTAAGTTTGCTGGCTAAAATGAATCACTGATTGTAGTTGTATCTCAAGTAATATGAATCGACACTACAATTCTTCACATAGTATTGCAGAAGGGGACCTTAACTTTTGGGTAATGTAAGTAACACGACATTTTGTCATACACCGGGCACAAAAAACACTGCAAAAACAATTAAAATTCTCACAAGAAATCTCTCTGGCATAGCTAGTATTCTCATAATTAAGTTTGCAGGGGCCTTAGCAGGAAAATGAGATAGCAATACACATTAAACAATCTAAGAGAAGCTACCCACGTGCTGTATGGTTGAACACAATACACAAAGAAAAATTCACAAATAAACTAACATTCCCCCACAAAATTAATGCCCCGTGAAAGATTTTGAATTTGCTTTACTTCTAATGAAATGTGGTAACAACAAAACAATCCCAGATAAAAAAGGCTCTCGTGAGCCAAAAGGCGTGAACATCTGCTCAGACACAAATCATGAAAGAAACACTGAAAATAAAATAGAATTACTCCACAAAATTACTTTAGTTGTGAATATTGACTTTAACTGAATTTAGAACACTACTGGAAAGACATGACATTATAGTTTAACCACACTTTAGCTGGCATGGAATAAATGGCGCCAACATTTGCCCAAGTACACCATACAAAGAAGAGGCCTAAAATTATTTAACTAATGCACCAAAATTATACATTTGCGGCAACAGAGAAACATTTTGCATAAATCAACAACAAATAAAAGTTTCTAGAAACGAAAAACGGCGTGTACTGAAGGTCCAAACTCTACGTCCACTCACGACTAAGTCCCTATTTTCTACCACATTTTCCCGCAAAATCATGATAATTAACCCGATATTAAAATTTTCACTGTCAAAATTAAGCTTAAAACCCACACCATTCTCGTTCTTTCCGACGAAATAACACATTCTGATCCCTTCCTTTGTTACCCAAATAGAAGAGCTGCACCCACCTACACACACTCATCTCTCCATATCACGCTAGACTAGGACATAGCGTGCTCCCCAACAACGGTTATACCGTTGAAACTTCGGTGATTGCGGTACAGCGACCACCCCTGTGACCAACCTGACAACTCGTACTCTGCCAGATAGGTTATCTTTCGTGCTACCTTCCCTTTGCTGAACTTGCGCACCTGGTTAAGTTAGTATTGCCTCTACACTACTTTGTCTACCTCCGGTCCGCCCTTAAACCGCTAAAGTCAACCTGTAGTCACTCCCATACAATCACTCATAAAAGAACGGAGGAGAAGAGGAAAAAGGGAATGTAACACTTAAGACAAAAGAAATAAGAGACCCCCCCACCGAGGAATTAACAACCTGCACATGCACTGCTACCCCACCCCCTAACCACTGAACCCATAAGATGCAAGTCCCCTCTCCCCCTCCACATCCCTTACAATTAGAGCAATTGAGTGAGTGACAGCAGACTTGTTCTGTGCGCCATAGGAGAGGATCAGGTTTGTTTGGGGGCAAAGTGCGGATAGTTGTTATAAATAATGGTAATAACAAATTAATGCCATTATTATTCCAATCACACAGATTTTGCCCCACTGTTCTCAGCATCATAACGTGTCACGTCAACGTCAATGTTCTGTCACGTTTATGAGACATTACGTCGACATCATGATGCTCTCAGCTTATCACAATGCAGGATTGTAGTACGTGCTCTGTAGTGGGTGTATCTGGCTGTGGAACAAAAAAAAAAATAATGGTTCAAATGGCTCTGAGCACTACGGGACTTTACTTCCGAGGTCATCAGTCCCCTAGAACTTAGAATTACTTAAGCCTAACTAACCAAAGGACATCACACACATCCATGCCCGAATCAGGATTCGAACCTGCGACCGTAGCGGTCTCGCGGTTCCAGACTGTAGCGCCTAGAACCGTTCGGCTACACCGGCCGGCGCTGTGGAATAATTTTATTATTATTCCAGTCACACAAATTTCGTCATTTGAGGTTTCAGCAGAGACCACACAACCACCTCCTGGCAGAATAATAGGACATGTAAGTAATCTCGTAACTGATTGCTACACTCCTGGAAATGGAAAAAAGAACACATTGACACCGGTGTGTCAGACCCACCATACTTGCTCCGGACACTGCGAGAGGGCTGTACAAGCAATGATCACACGCACGGCACAGCGGACACACCAGGAACCGCGGTGTTGGCCGTCGAATGGCGCTAGCTGCGCAGCATTTGTGCACCGCCGCCGTCAGTGTCAGCCAGTTTGCCGTGCCATACGGAGCTCCATCGCAGTCTTTAACACTGGTAGCATGCCGCGACAGCGTGGACGTGAACCGTATGTGCAGTTGACGGACTTTGAGCGAGGGCGTATAGTGGGCATGCGGGAGGCCGGGTGGACGTACCGCCGAATTGCTCAACACGTGGGGCGTGAGGTCTCCACAGTACATCGATGTTGTCGCCAGTGGTCGGCGGAAGGTGCACGTGCCCGTCGACCTGGGACCGGACCGCAGCGACGCACGGATGCACGCCAAGACCGTAGGATCCTACGCAGTGCCGTAGGGGACCGCACCGCCACTTTCCAGCAAATTAGGGACACTGTTGCTCCTGGGGTATCGGCGAGGACCATTCGCAACCGTCTCCATGAAGCTGGGCTACGGTCCCGCACACCGTTAGGCCGTCTTCCGCTCACGCCCCAACATCGTGCAGCCCGCCTCCAGTGGTGTCGCGACAGGCGTGAATGGAGGGACGAATGGAGACGTGTCGTCTTCAGCGATGAGAGTCGCTTCTGCCTTGGTGCCAATGATGGTCGTATGCGTGTTTGGCGCCGTGCAGGTGAGCGCCACAATCAGGACTGCATACGACCGAGGCACACAGGGCCAACACCCGGCATCATGGTGTGGGGAGCGATCTCCTACACTGGCCGTACACCACTGGTGATCGTCGAGGGGACACTGAATAGTGCACGGTACATCCAAACCGTCATCGAACCCATCGTTCTACCATTCCTAGACCGGCAAGGGAACTTGCTGTTCCAACGGGACAATGCACGTCCGCATGTATCCCGTGCCACCCAACGTGCTCTAGAAGGTGTAAGTCAACTACCTTGGCCAGCAAGATCTCCGGATCTGTCCCCCATTGAGCATGTTTGGGACTGGATGAAGCGTCGTCTCATGCGGTCAGCACGTCCAGCACGAACGCTGGTCCAACTGAGGCGCCAGGTGGAAATGGCATGGCAAGCCGTTCCACAGGACTACATCCAGCATCTCTACGATCGTCTCCATGGGAGAATAGCAGCCTGCCTTACTGCGAAAGGTGGATATACACTGTACTAATGCCGACATTGTGCATGCTCTATTGCCTGTGTCTATGTGCCTGTGGCTCTGTCAGTGTGATCATGTGATGTATCTGACCCCAGGAATGTATCAATAAAGTTTCCCCTTCCTGGGACAATGAAGTCACAGTGTTCTTATTTCAATTTCCAGGAGTGTATTTTGGGTTAATTTATTGCATTTGGTACAGATTTTTCCAAATACTGATACTTCTAATCTAAATACGATTTTAAAAATTACGGCAGCGTATTATTTAACAACAAAGACACTCTTGCAAAGTCTTTAAACGTTAAAGAAGTACCACAGCGCGAAATATAAACAAATAAACACTGGCCAACTCAGCCCTACATTACTGGTCTGTGTGTGTGTGTGTGTGTGTGTGTGTGTGTGTGTGTGTGTGTGTGTGTGTGACTTGGTAGTGTTCGTTTTCAAACGAGCACATCGCACTATATGTAGAAATATTTACGTCACGACTTATTCTACAAAATATTAGTAAATATTAGCGGAATATGTGACTTAAGAAAGTAATGGGTGCTCTCATAGCAAAATTCAGTAAGCACCGCAGTTTTACCGATCTTCTAGATCGTCAACCAAAGAAGTGGGTAAGTACAATATGTATAAAAATTATTATAGTGCTACAAATATACACCTAAAGAGGTGATTGGTACAGGTGCTGCCAGCCCATTCCCCCTAGCAATGGTACAGAAATCTGCATTACTTAAACAACGTCACCGACCTGGTTGTTGGCAGAAAAGACACTGCTGCTCAATCAAGCATTCAGGGAGTGGTATCCAGCCCACTTTAATAACAACAAACCTTTTATGATTCGTCAGTGTCTACATATTTGTCAGCAGAAATCTGTGGATCACTTTGCACATAAGCGAACCCTATGGAACAACAAGAATCATGGTCCCCCCTCCACGAACCGTCCTGCTATTAATACGAGAACTTATGCTTGGGCGAAATCATTTTTGGGCAGTCAGCGCTCCCAGGTAGAATAGAAAGACACTTAATTACAGATAACCAGCAGCAACACAAGATTTAGAGAAAGAAACTCTTGCTATGTACCAAATCACCATCACTTTTGCATTATTAACATGTGTGTGAAGTCGTAGTGTGTGTTGAAAAACGAGAATTGTTGTACCTGAGTGATGTCAGAACATTTTCTGTAGGCAGTCATCCAACATTCCGAACACATATGAGACACTTGAATGTTTAATAAATTATGTGATGTATTATTTAACGACAAATACCAGGTTGCTAAGTACCAACCCTACATTATTCCTGAAATATTAATATGCAACATCACAGTGCTAATAACAACAATGGCATAAACAATCCAATTTAGGAGCATCTACCTCTATTTACGTTATTTTGACTGACTATCTCCCACTTTTGAAAGAAAACGCGCGTCACTACCTGGCTGAATAAGCAACACACATTGCAATAAATAAAACTAAGGCTACTTACCAAGTTCAGATGCTAATGCACGACAGGCCCGGCAGCTACTGCCACGTTTCGCGTGTGGCGTGCACTCTGTAACAGCAGCACCTATCTCCGTGTAAATGAAATGCCTCACTTGGGGAAGGACTCCAATGGTCTCAACACATATGCATTGTGAAATGGATTGACATACTGTGACTATGTATTAGCATCAGGTAATTGTGACAAATAAAATTTGCACAGTACAGGACCTCGAACTCGGATGTCACACTTGTTATGAGAAGTTGCCTTAAGCACATCACCAATTGAGGACGCCCCCAGTGCTGGTCCAAACCTAGTTATGTGAAACATTAAAAATCCAGATGTTTGCACATTCATGAAGCGAAGCATAACAAGACAAACGTTATTTTGTATCATTATTTTAGCCCTTCCAGGCATGATTATATCATTTATGGTGACAGTGTCTGTGTTACTGAATTTACTAAAATACAATGTCCTTCAGACATGCATGCACGTCTGAAATGTCAACTTTTTTTGGAACTTTGTGGTAAGGTCTTATGGAACGAAACTGCTGAGGTCATCGGTCCCTAAGCTTACACATTACTTAATCTAACTTAAACTAACTTACGCTAAGGACGACACACACACATCCATTCCCGAGGGAGGACTCTAACCTCCGGCGGGAGGAGCCACCAGGACCGTGACAAGACGCCCCAGACCACGCGGCTACCCCGCGTGGCTCTGAAATATCACACACTGTCTTTCACGATATGCAGCAGTGGAAATCATGAAATGATTTCACATATTGTGAATATGTATTAGCGTCAGCTACTTGTGGCAGATAAAAATGGAAATGTCGTGTGGCTAGGGCCTCCCGTCGGGTAGATGAAAATTTATGATAGATCGATACTGGAACCAGGATGTCAAGCTTGTCACAGACAGTTGCCTTAACCACCTTAACTGGGGACATGTTCTGACAGCCGAAGTGGTTAAGGCTACCACTTATGACACTCAGGAGGTCCAGGTTCGAGTCCTAGTCCAGTACAAATTTTCATTTGTCGTGTGTGACTGATGCTAATACATATTCACATTATGTGAAACCATTTCGTGATTTCCACAGCTACAAATCATCAAACGACAGTGTCTGTTCCTTCAGATGTCTATTGTAATACATGTAGTTACTGCATAAACATACACTGTCACCATTAATAATATGATCATGAGTGGATGGCCTAAAATTATGATACAAAATAATATTTGTCTTGCCATGCTTAGTTTCATGCCTCTTAAAAGATGACTGCCCAACGGCAGCACCCACGCACAGAGAAATAGAAGGGTGTATGGTATCAGTAGCAGCCACTGAGCACATTATGGAGGCGACCTTAAAAACATTCTAAAATTATTTTTATTAATGGCTCGTGTGTGTCATTGAGTACCTATGTGAGCTTATTAAAAAATATTTTGTTATCATGCATTAAACAAATTCGTTATTTAATGACAAATAAAGTCCTCCATATACTTCTGATATCTCTTCACCAAAATAAAATCCTAATGTTTCAAGTGTTGGACGTCAAGATTTGCCCTGAATCTGCCTCTCCTGGTTCTCATGTGTTATTAGAGTTCTTACAGTCTCCCGTATATGAGGATGTCATTGAAAATGAAGCACAATTTGGCATTCTGATCATACTGTTATGATAAAAAGCATTCCAGTGTTTATCCTACATATATAAAGATACTAAGACAGACTGACATGGGGTCTAAGCCAGCACGTTCTGGAGAATTGAAGTAAATAAATACAGGTTGACAGTTGTCTTGTGTGGTAGCGCTCACATTCCGGACAATCACGACCGTTAATGGGTTATAAAACTATGCTCTGTATGCCTATAATTTTAATTGTTTGATGTGGAAATCGATTATACATACCACCAAACAACGATGTTGACAGTTCTGTTGTAGACTTTATCTTTATGGTATTCTGTGTTGCACATCTGGATGATTGTCATAAGCAAATTGCATTTCAAAATCAGTATGGAATGCATATGCATTACAAGAATGTAGATTTCAGAGAACATTCGTTAATGGTGGGAATGAGTCTATGAAAAAATCGACTCACCATCCAAGTTACTGGGGGTAGGATACATCGTTTAGAACCAAGACTGGGTATGCTTGGGATACTGAGAAACATGTTGATTATTATGGTTATGCACTCACAAATACGGCTGGCAAAAGCTACATCTTTCCAGAAATTTTTGCTAATGTTAAGAACATTAAAATATCTTGTGACAGTCATTGTCTCGAAGCCAGCAAATCTGAGAATCCAAATAACGAGTATACATTTTTGTAACAAAGGAGAGGCCTGACTCTAGTGCTGCAAAGACATGGAACAAATTTAGTGTTTCTGGTGCCTAAATTAAACAATCTGTCGAGCAGATTCAACTCATTACACATTAAATCGTATATGGTATATGTAGTTCTGCAGTTTGTCTACTGGAGAGTAATACAAGTTTATAAGTTGGTCACTTGGTTATCACAGAACATCCAGTCATTATGCCTAAAACTGATTATATGAATGCGTGGCTTCTGTTCATTCAGACATATCCAAAAGAGCAGACACCACACAGAATTCGCAACTGTGAAACATATTATGCAAGTTGAAGGAGGAAATGGAGAAAGGAAAGGACAGGGGAGAGATTATTGATATCACCTGCATCTAGACATTGTGCAGTATCAGCGGCGATGAGTGAAAATGTATGCAGGGCAGGGGATTCGAAACCAGGATCTCCTGCTTACTAGGCAGTTGCGTTAACCACAGCACTACCCAGACACAGGGTTCATTGCAACTACATGGACCATCTCGGCAAGTCTCTCATCCACCCCACATTCCCACGTAGCACTACCTATCTGCAGCCCTTGTCCACGTCTTCCATACCCGCTACTTAGAGAGTCCCACAGCAGGTCGGATGTAATTGTGCATCCTCACTGAATGTAGTGGATCCACTACCCATTGAGGCGAATCAATTGTTCTGTAAGGTGGCTATAATTTCGCATCTTACAAGCACCCAACCACGTACTTTGCAGTGATCTACAAACACAATTAGGTATCATTTGATAGGTCGTACATCGTATATATGAAAACATCAAGGACACTGACATTGCCACGTACGCCTTGTAAATAATTGTTAACGTTTATTGCATGATAGGTGACGGAGTGTCTTTATTATCAGAATGGCGTAATGAATGATTGCCTATACTAGTAGAGGTTCGAAGGCCAGTGGAGATGAAACGGCAGGCGGAACTCAAGCCCTGGATGGAAGGCCCACACAGGTGTGTTGGTCTTGCTTAAACACAGGAAGTAGGTATACAGACGTCGTGAGACCTGAGCGCGAAGACTCAATACAGGGGCGACCGGCCGTTATCGGCCACTATTGTAGTAGGGTCAGAAGGATAGCCGGAGAATACTTCCGAACTCTGCAAATTTTGGACGCAGGTGCGAGGAACGAAGAAGCGGCATCTCAGAAACCACGCGGGCTGGGTTATTTCCAATGATTTTTACTCAGAGGTATACAATTGTACGAGTATAGGTATTTCCTAGCAAACATTCAGCGATGGACGACAAAAGACTAAAATATGGTTGGTCGGCGTTAGGGAGGATCTGCAGAGAGGGAGAATATTCCGTGGTTTCGGGAATATGATTCGTTTTCGGAATTACGATGGTGGGGAGCTGAGCCTTGCTGGGAGGCCAGTGGTGGAGAGACGAGATCTTCCATTGTGAACGCCCGTGTGTGACGGTCGCTCGATATCAGCTTTGTTGGTACGGACGGACTTGCTGTCTTTGCTCTCAGGAGAGTTTATAGTTAGAACAGTTAGGCACTGTACTGTTGAGAAACTATACGATTCTGGCCTTCACCTCCGGGTTGGAAGTCGTCGTTGAGTACGCAGCGTTCAGAGCACTTCCTCTGTCTATACTTACGTTGAGACGTTATCTGAACTACGTCCTTGTGGTTGGGAGTTCGCGTTTCTCGTCTATAGAACACAGAGAGGAGAAGACAGTATTAGAGTATATTAGTCAGAGGACCACATTCCGCAATCCTAGTGTTTGAAAGAGTTTATTTGTGGCTGGAGTTATTCCATCGTCGCAGACGAGTATGAGAACCATAACTTCGACGCACCGGACGCAGCATATACGGTGATATCGCATATTGCTTATTAGGGCTATAAAAGCTAAACAGCTGTGATCACGTTAGTTTATTTCCACTGAGGTTTCACACCACTATAGATCATCTTTGAAAGTAGTGTCTTCTAGTGTCTGGTATGTAGATGATGTCAGTAATTTCGCATTAGTTATATTAGACCGTGCAGTCACAATAAGGGGCAGAGTTGATTAGTAATTTTACTTAGGAATGATTCAAATGGCTCTAAGCACTATGGGTCACCAGTCCCCTAGACTTAGAACTACTTAAACCTAACTAACCTAAGGAAATCACACACATCCATGCCCGAGGCAGGATTCGAACCTGCGACCATAGCAGCAGCGCGGTTCCGGACTGAAGCGTTTACTTAGGAAATGTAATCTTTGTAATATAAAGTTTTTTTTAATCTACAATAAATATAAAAGCAGGAACAACATTTAACATTTAGTAGGATTAGTTGCGTTGATAATTCATTTATTTTTAGATTGTAATTTATAAAATTAAGAGATTCTAAGATGTGTTTCAGGGGGTAGTCAGACAGGGCCACATCTTCATTTTAGCGTTTATTATTCTCCGTTTCGCACATTCATTTTACACGCTCCTGGAGTAGTATCTTGGAATATGAATGCGTGGTGTCCGTTCATTTGGACATGTGTGGATGCCAAAATATGTCTGGCCTCCTGCAGGAATCTCAAAGTAGTGAGTATCAAGGATGTGGACAGGGACTGAGGATAGATGGCGCTAGGCGGGAATGTGGGGCAACTGAGAGGCATGCCAAGATAGTGTGTGCAGTTGTGATAAACACTGTGTCCAGGTGGCGCATTAATTGACGAAAATGCCTAGGAAGCAGCAGATCCTCAGTTCGAATCCCAGTGTGGCACACATATTCACTTGTTGCCACCGATGCCGCACAATATCTGATGCAGCTGATATCAATAATCCCTTCCCTTTCCATACCTTTATGCCCCCTCCTCCTTATTCATTTGTTCTTTCATCTAGATGTGGAGGATGGTGGCGTTTGTTGTGAGTGGTTCCAGGATGGGAGGATATTTTGGCGGTGTTAGGGGCAAATGTGTGGGAGGGTGCTGTGTACTTGAATTTTGGGCTTCTGTTTGTCCTATGGTTTTTGGTAATTAGGTCTTTCATAATTTTGTTTTGTATGTGCGTACCATATCTGGCTCTCAGCCTGGCTAGCCTGGTTTGGAGGAGTTCTACTCTGGTTGTTTCGTAGAGTTCATCACTGGGTATTATGTATGGTAAGATGGCTATACTACGGAGGAGTCTTCGTGCAGTGCTGAAAAGCCTTTTGGCTATTGGTGCGTGTATGCCTCCCAGGAGGGCCATTGTATATTCTAGGACCGGTCATATGAAGGTTTTGTATGTGTGTAGCGCAAAAGAGGTGAGCCAGTTGGGTCTCCCAGTTGAGGTGTAGATCAAGGAAGACTCCTAGGTATCTGGCCGAGTCATTTACTCATAGAGGGGCTTGCCAGAGTGTTAATCGTAGCCGGCCGTTGTGGCCGAACGGTTCTAGGCGCTTCAGTGTCGAACCGCGCGACAGCTACGGTCGCAGGTTCTAATCCTGCCTCGGGCATGGATGTGTGTGATGTCCTTAGGTTAGTTAGGTTTAAGTAGTTCTAAGTTCTAGGGGACTGATGACCTCAGGTGTTAAGTTCCATAGTGCTCAGAGCCATTTTTTTTTTTGTTAGTCGTATGTCGTGGTCGTTTTGTTGTTTCTTCCTTGTTACATACCCTTGTGTGAAAAGGAATGTGTGTCTTTGTTGGATTTGGTCGTTTGGCCATCAATGTTTCTAGTCGGAGGACGTATGAGCTTGCCTTTCGTTGTAGTGTTGTTGTTCGTAATTCTTTGCACCAGAAGGCCGTGTAGTCCGCATACAGTCCTACTGTTTCTTGTGGTGTCGTGGCGTTACGGTCGGCATATGAGCAATGCTGAGGGTTGCACTAGCTTCTATTTATTGATTGTTTATTGTACAGCACCGAAAGACATTTTTTGATAAGTTTGTTATTATAACATCGGAAATATGACAGAAAGGGCTGTCAGAGTTAAAAGTTCTGCTTTAGGAAAACAGAGTTGGAAAACGTCCATCATAAAAACACAGCTTAGACGCCGTCATTGTCCGATGCGGGATTGGGACGGGGCAGTCCGTGTCGGACCAGTTGACCGTTAGGCGGATCCTTGTCTGTTGCTGATTCGCAAGAAATACTCCAGACACTGAAAAGGAGTCCGCCTCGACCAATTTGCATGTCATCACCAGCGCAGAGCATCCTATACAAACGAAACTTCCTGTGTAATCGACACCTAAGCTGCAGGAATTTTTAATTTTGTCTCGTGCAGGTGAAGCTCGCAATTGAAACGCTAGACTGATATGCTAAAGACCTTTAACTTAAATGAGTATATTTAGCTTGTTAACAAAAGTGTTCTGTATTTTGAAAGTGGTAGGCCTCCTAAGGACCAAAAGCAAGCAAACAATGTCCAGTAAACACGGGCTCTAAAATGCATACTTTAGGAGCTATGAGCACTTGTTTATCTTTTCTGTTGTGGCTCAAATAGCTCTGAGCACTATGGGGCTTACCTTCTGGGGTCATCAGTCCCCTAGAACTTAGAACTACTTAAACCTAACTAACCTAAGGGCATCACACACATCCATGCCCGAGGCAGGATTCGAACCTGCGACCGTAGCGGTCGTGCGGTTCCAGACTGTAGCGCCCAGAACCGCTCGGCCACCCCGGGCGGCTTTTCTGTTGTGAAATGCATCTCTTATACTGCAAGTTCTTTGCTATAACGAATAACCTGCTGAAAGCAGTAAACAAACGACACATTCCTCTGTTATTGCTCATGGTTACGGAACGCAGTAAACACCTGTTAGAGCTATCACTGCAAATCGTGTTCATTGATCTGGATAAGTACGGTGAATACATCAGTTCTAATGCAATGAATTTGTGTTCGGATAAATTTGTGAAATGCTTTTATATTGACGAAGTATCCATTAAATTACCGGTATAATGGAAGTCTGTTAATGGCAGACACGATCTTCTACACTGAAGAGCCAAAGAAACTGGTACACATGCCTAATATCGTGTAGGGCCCCCAAGAGCACACAAAGTGTCGCAACACCACGTGACATAGGCTCGAATAATGTCTGAAGTAATGCTGGAGGGAACTGACACCACGATTCCTGCTGAGCTGTCTATAAATCCGTAAGAGTACGAGGGGATGGAGATCTCTTCTGCACAGCACGTTGCAAGTCATCTCAGATATGCTCAGTAATGTTCATATCTGGGAAGTTTGGTGGCCAGTGGAAGTGTTTAAATGCAGAAGAGTGTTCCCGGAATCACTCTGTAGCAATTTTGGAGGTGTAGGGTGTCACATTGTCCTGCTGGAATGACCAACTCCATTGGAAGGCACAATGGACATGAACGGATGCACATGATCAGACAGATCTGTTCTATCGGACATGTCCGAAAGAGCAGATACCATCTTCATATATATAGTTAAGGCTCACCGGCCATTTGACCATCTTCTGTGCGGAATCACATTGCCCGAACTCTTAAGAGAATCGGTGAAGCCGCGAGTAATGAGTGTAATGGGCAGGGGCATTACGAATATAGGGCGCGCAATAAGTTGGGAATGTGGGTCTCACGGGAGACGTGCAAGAGATAAAGTCCCCGCAGTCGCACTATCCTCTGTGTTCTCGCTGGCTCAGATGGCTAGAGTGTCTGCCATGTAAGCAGGAGATCCTGGGTTCGAGTCCCGGTTGGGGCACACGTTTTCAACTGTCCCTGTTGACGTATATCAACGCTTGTATGCAGCTGAGGGTATTCATTTCATTGTATTGATTTAATTATAATTTCATTCTAACGAGCTGCACGGTCACCGATGGTATCTGTTCTTTCGGACATGTCCGAACTGGTGACACTTTTCTACATATGACAATCTCATAGTGCTGCTGACCCCATCTGAAAATCCTTTTTATGTGTTGAGCAAGTTCGGGGTTGTATTACGCTCGGATTCGACTTTTGATACTTCCTGCAAATATATCGTATCTGCTCGATTTTCAGATGGGGGCAGCAGCACTATGAGATTGTCGTATGTGGAAAAGTGTCCCCAGTTCCTCTAGAGAATGTCTGCTCTCTTCAGATGTGGATAGAGGCAGAAGGGGCCAAATTCAGTGTCATCAGAGTACAGAATTAGTGCTATAACGTTTACAGCTTGGTAGAGAGTAGAAAGCGATAAGAAATGGAAGGACCGTGTATAATGATCAATAGAAAAGACAAATAGAGGGCATAGATTTAGTGGGAGTATTCTAGAAAGCGAAAACCTCTAAAAAATTTAAAAAATAAACAACGGATAAGAAGCCTACTGCTCCGGTGCTTATGGTCTTTTGTACACAAAGGTGTCGGAGGAATTGCTAGGGTTGTAAAAGGCTGATATTGCCCATGAAAATGACAAAAATGTTAAGGGAAACGAAACAGGAGCCGCTGAAGGAGAGCCGATCTTTTATCTCGAGAAACTCTGTTGTTAGTTTGGTAATTTTTGAAGAAGACTATGCAGTCACTGTACTGCTTCCATCATATCCCCCTGTACGGATAGAGAATGAGGAGGAGATTAGCGTGCATATGATGTCATACAGTTTTCTCTCTTTCTATAAGGAAATGAAATATGACCGAGACTGGCTAGTACACAGTGCCTGCAAATATCCACCACACACTACAATCGTGGATTTATGTCTGTCGGGTCTCCGGGCGTTGCATAATTTCCTGGCCCTTCCACCATGGACATGTCATTCCATAGTGTGCCATGCCAGAGGTTCCTTAATTTATGTAACTAATGATGGCATGCTAATAATCACAAAGTTCAGAAGTGATTGTTCAACATCACTGCACAGGGTTAAAAAAATCCATCAAATCCAGTGTTTATGAAACTTGAGTTCTTTACTTTTACGTATAGTTTATGCAGCACGGCTTGTTGTTTTTTCCCACTACCCGAATTATCCAAGTTTGCATTACTGCAAGTGGATCGTTTATCAAACAATACCTTATGAAGAGATCGTTTACACAATGTTTCTGAAGTTTGGAGCCTGCTGTGTACTCTTTGGAGAAGTTGACAATACAGTAGCAGCCGAGTCGCAGAACAGAGAGCAGCATCCAGCAGCATTACCTATTTTATTTAAGGTGTTTCACAATTACTATTACAGCCTCTAGGGTTTTTAGAAGGGATTTAGTAGATAAAGTCTGGACTAGGGTACCGTGTCTAGAAATGTACCACTTTGATGTAAACTAAGTTTGAATATCAGATAACTTTCAAATCTCCCTCTTTACCGTACGCACACAGTGAAGAGAATGACCACTGACCTGTTTGTTTTACAGGAGTCCATGGCATGGATAATGTTTCGCGTACCCATCGTCGTGCCCTCTTCTAGGTGACGAAGGGCGTCCTCCACAAATTCGAGAGTGATGCGCGTCCGTGGAACACTACAGTCAACCCTTCTAGTTACGTTCATACAAATTTCTCGCAGCTGTTATTATAAACGGAAAATGGTATGTGGTATAATAATGACAGCGACTGGCGACGGCGTCCTCTTCTCAGTTTGTATATGTACCATGAAGAGGCGGATTTAGAAGTGATCCCGTCTTCAACAACTGTCTGTATGTTGAGTAGTGTTTATGATTTTTCTGAAAGTGTTTGCATATTTTGCTAGCGTTAGTATTGCTTTAGATGACTTTGTAGTGTAGTGACCTAGTTCTAGTTGTTAATAGCAGCCGGAAGCAGCAATAGCAATACGTAGTTTGTGTGGAGTGCCTATATCAGTCATTTTGTAATGTGCTTTCATTTGGAAGTGACCTATAACTGTTTATTTATTGGCTGTATTCAACAGTGATTTTCATTTAGCTAATCGTCTGCATAGTTTTAGAGTGATAGTGTAGCGTTATTTGACTATGTAGCGTGATTTTACGCAGACAAAGCGTCGCTGTCACTTGACTCAGTCTGAATTAGCAGCCACTGGAAATAGTCAGCTGTGCTCCACTGTTTGGTGAATCAGTATTAGCCAGGAACAGAGTGGCTGTATGTAGTACGAACGACTTTCTGGGTTAGCAGTGTTTTTCTTGTGTAGTAGGACGCATGTAACGATAGGAAGGGACAGCTTCTGTTGAGTACAGATACAACATTTCCGGAAAGAGTTGGAAACTGCACTGGCCACGGTCGACAGACATCACACATCTGCAATTTTTTCTGGCGGTGTTTAGGCACCTGCGATGAAAGCTGTGCACTTTAGCTGCCTGCGGCGTCGCCTGGGATCCACGATGTCTCAGAACCTTATGGTACGCATCATCTACCCAGTTCACGCTCACCTGAAGGCGAAATGCCAACGGCGGCTGTGTCACGAATCTCGGAACCGAAGGCGAAAGTGAGTAACAGCCGCACTACTTTAGCTTCATGCCTGTCAAATGGATTTGAGAGCTTGTCCATCGGGAAGTAAAGGAATGCATTACGGAGTACGACGAACAAAAACTGTTATTATTGTTCATAATGTATACCAATTAAATACAGTGTACAGTAGTGATGGACAAAGAGAAACTGATTGTAGTACAATAGCAGTGGTAGATATGGTTAGTTATGGGGGTGGATGTACTTTTAATTAATGGTAGAATTAACTACGGTGACGGCAAGTAGTATTATCTCACTGTAATAATACATGTCATTGCATTAGTTATCGATCTATACGAAACAATATTAACTGTTAAAGTAGTATTTGACAAAGAATGAACAGAGTATGTGTTTAAATTACAGGAAACAGGCTACAGTATAAGAAGTAAATAAATTACTTTGCGGTCTTGTCCATTGTTAAGACTACATTTGAGAAAGCGTGGAATGCCTCGTTTGTTGTGCTGATCTCCCTGAGCAAGGGCAAAGACAGAGGGAGCTCCAACGTTAAGCAGGCAAGTCACCGAAATAGCAGGCAGGTCGGAAAGGGAGATCAATGTCCACTCGATATGTTTGTAATGAAAGGGGGAGAAGGGGACGTGAGTCCCTTGAGGCGGCTAGCTGAATTCTTTGACAGCTATCCTCGAACTCAAGGCGGAAACAGAGCTAACATTTTACAGCATTGTTCTCAGAACCGATCACATTTTGGAACAGAGTGGACAACTGAAAGACCGTCCCTCTCCCTTTTCTTAATACGAGGGAATGCTGGAAAGTAATACCTCAGAAATTTTTATGTGAAAATTTTTAAGGCTTTTCAAATAAAACAAACGTTATTAACATTCTACATGTTTTTTCTTCGTGTCTAGATGTTTATTTCTCAACATAGTCAACCTGATGATATACATATCTCCCAACGAGCGACCAGTTTCTTGACGCTGTCAGTGTAGAATTTTTGACTTTTTGACGGAGCTACAACCTCACCTCTGGTTGCACCACTTCGTCACTATCAAAGCGAAGTCCTCGAAGGTGTTCTTTAAGATTTGGTAAGATATGAAAATCGGATGGACCAAGTAGGGACGGTATGTAGGACGATTGACGAAAACGAAGCTAAGGCGTTGGATAGTTGCAGACGTCGCGGCGCGCGTGTGTAGTCTGGCATTGTTATGCTGAAGGAGAGGGTGCTCCATGTGTGGAGGAACTCTTCGAATTCCAAATTCGATTACAGCACACTGTTTGCCACGCACTGGCATAGTTACGATACGCACCTCCATGTTACACGCTACAGTTCGGAGCCCTCTAGCGGCAAATAAAAGTGGAGAGTGTTAATAACGTTTGTTTCACTTAAAAAAGCTTCAAGATTTTTCACATTAAAAATTCTGAGGTATTACTTTTCACCACGCCCTCGTATATCATGCGTGCACTACATGCAAACAATGGCTAGTAGTGTCACAGAGTTCATGTGGCGTACACATGTTGCTTTTTAGGATAGAGCAACCTTCCACAGGTGCGATAAACAATTACGTACTGATTTCGTAGAGGGGACAATATCAGCCCCACGAATTAAAGAGTGAAACATTCATTGATGCAGATCAAAGGAAGAAAATGTTAATACAGTACTGCGTACATAGAAAGGTTTCAGATCTAGTCCGCTTATAAACGGTAATAATGTTCCCATTGTACAAGTAGCAGAAGACTGGCGAAAACGAAATGTGAACAGCAATGAAATTTGTGATTTCCATTGGAGTGTACATACCTAAAATACACTGACGAAAAAAAATCGTAACACAAAAAATAATTAATGTAGAGTAATGAAATTTCCGGAATACATTTATCTAGGTCACATATTTGAGTGATTAACATTGCAAGATCAAAGGATAACACAAGCACGAGATAAGCCGTTGCAAAACTGAAATGCTGATACATTAATAACCGATGTAACCGCCAGAATGTTGAATGTAAGCATGCAAACATGCATGCTCTGTGTTGTACAGGTGCCGGATGTTAGTTTGTGCAATGGAGTTCCATGCCTGTTGCACTTGATCTTGTGGATGACGCTGGAGTTGTCGTCCGATGATGTCCCATATAAGCTCGATTGGAGACAGATCTGGTGATCGAGCAGGTCAAAGGAAACATGTCGACACTCTGTAGAGCATGCTGGGTAGCAACCGTAGTATGTGTGCGAGCGTTACCGGGGTGGAAAACGCCCTTGGAATGCTGCTGATGAATGGTAGCTCATTAGGTCAAATCAACAGACTGACATACAATTTTGGAGTCAGAATGCGTGGGACAGCCACGAGAGCGTTCTTGCTATCAAACGGTATCGCATCCCAGACTATAAATCCAGATGTTGATCCAGTGTGTCAGCACGCCGACAGGTGCGTTGTAGGCCTTCAACTCGCCTCCTTCTAACCAACAGAAGGTCATCACAGGCACTGAGGCAGAACCAGATTTCATCAGAATACACAACATACCACCAGGCTGCTCTCCAGCGAGCTTTCGCTGGACAGCAAAGTCGCAGATGGAGGTGGTTTGGGGTAAGTGGAGTGCACGCTACAGGACGTCTGGCTAGGAGCTGTCTTTGAAGTAACCGATTTGTAACAGTTCGTTGCGTCACTGTGGTGCCAACTGCTGCTGAAATTGCTGCTGCACATGCAGTACCATGCGCCAGAGCTATACGTCGAACACGATGGTCCTCCGTATAGGTAGTGCTACACTACCGCACCTTCTCGTGACCACCGCTGCCAGCAATCATATGTAGTGGCTACACTTCTGTCAAGTCTTTCTGCAGTATTGCGAATGGAACATCAGTTCCTAGTAGCCCTGTTACACGACCTCTTTCAAATTCAGTGAGGGGTTGATAATGGCGTCTTCGTCGCCTTAAAGGCATTCTTGACTAACGTTAACTCACCACGTCCAATTTTAAAGGTAACTAATGCTCACGATCGCTACTGCGTGTATTTAAAGCAAACCCAATTATTATCCTCATAGTGGCGCTACTAGTGCCACTCATATGCGACTGGCGCAAAATTTGATTAGACATCATCTTTAAGTTGTAGAAAGACGCTTACCGACTTTCGTTTACGTTGCACAACTTCTTCTTGGTGTTACCATTTTTTTCCTCTCACTGAGGGTTGGACGCCTGTAGTGGAGACGCGTTGATAGGCATACACCAGGTGTCTCTCTTAAGAGACGCCATGAATATTTTCTCTAGTGCTTCATCATATATTTGCAATTTCGTTTTCTCAATGTGCAGCTGGGATCAATCTAAACAAACACTGCTCAGAACCTCTTCCATGCGACACCCAGTGTCGACGAAAAGCGTCCGTTTGTTTCCCGTTACACACAAAACGATTTTTAAAGCCATTCCATAGAGTTGTCCCGGATTAGCGTAGTGCGATATTCGTTTTAGCGATATGTATTAACAGGGACAGTAAAATACGAAGAATAACCAGTATTTCAGCAGAGACAGCACCGCCTTTGCCCGTGCTGACCGCTGCCGCTATACAGCAGAGCTGTGTGGTTACCGATTATTCTTTGTGTTTTACTGTCCTGTCACTACATGCCTCTGAAACTATTAATTTGCGACCGTTCTACCGAATGGCAAGTAAAATTCCTCTTGCAAAATAATTTTGTTTGAAATGGGAAACAAACTGACGCTTCCCGTCGACATTGGGCGTCGCATGAAAGACGTAATGTGCAGCATTTGTTCGGGTTTACTCCCGCTACACAATGCAAAAAAGAAATTGGAAGCAACTGCAAGAGACAACTTTTATGTATATGTATATAGTGGATAACATCGACAGCACTATGAGGCTGTTCACAGAAGATGGTATTTGATGTAGAGAAGTTCTTCTCGATTGTATTAACCCGATCATTCAGTGTATTGTTCAGTCTCAGAAGGTTTTGACAATACGCCTCTAGTTCCTTGCGTACGCCCCCAACTCTATGTTCGAGAGCATGAATTTTCGCGTCCACGTACAAGAGAATATTTTGTCTATGCACACCCATCCTATCAAACTGAGCTCCCGGCATGGGTGCGAATCCAGCAATCTGCACATATCTTTACAAAATCATTGAACGACATGTCGGTTCCTACATGAGCCTGGTAAATGTGTTTTAAATTCAAATTGTCCTGTTTGAATGCTATAATTAGGTTTGAATTGTCCCTCACCAGCTCGTTTGGAATTCTGGAATATGTCTGACTCCGATAAAATACATCAACATGGCGACCGAAACAGAAATATCGCCTAATTTGATCTTAGTTTTCCACAGCAACATCGTCAAATATGAACACTGTGTTTGGCTTTACTTTTTCCGGCGGAAGGATATCACTTCTCTCACTGAATGTCGTGTATGTCACACCATCTACACCCTGCAGTATCTCATGTAATAGTTGGTATTTGGGCTGAAACAGTCTTTTTGAAAATACACATACATGCGCAAAACGGACTTCATCCAGATGTGTTGGCAGCAATATGAGAACATTTGTCTTGCCGCAGTTGGATGGACCTACAGTTATTTCACGTATGTTGTCAGGAAGGAGTACGCCATTCTTCTTCTTCCGGTCTTCTTCCACAATGTCACAGCTCCAGTCGCTTAAAACAGTCTTGATGCTTCACCCACTCTGCCACGATACCTATTACGTCAGGTACTGCCGTGCAATGAGTTTTTATAGAAAATAATAAACACTATGCCCTTTCATGGTACTGACCATTTCAGGTACTGACGTGCAATAGGCTTTAAGGAGAATTTAGTTAAATGACATAATTTTCTGCTGTTGCATGTTTCCAGTGAAAATACTGGTGCAATAGCTTTAGTACTTGTAGTATGATAAGAGGTAAGAAATAAAAAACACGTACATGGTTATACACTTTTTTTATTCAGTAATCATACACAGGATGCACTATATCAACTGTTTCTTTCTTTAACTTAACGCCAGTACAGCGTATAGAAAATAAAGCCTTCTTGTAAGCACAGAATTCAGCATTTATTTCTCTCAAACTTATTGACAGTACATTAGTTTTCGCCGGCACCATACTGACAGACTGTTCGAAGTCGTCTACGTGCACACTGTTCATACTTAGATACTCTGCAATGTCCCTATACACAGCTTTAACCCAAGGCAGCCATCTGCTCAGTCTTTCCAACACAGTGGATAGCACCGTCTGTAGATCGAAAAAGTTTTTAACGATGGAGCGTTGTAGATAAATGGATGTGTTACATGATTTCACACGGAGTTCAGAGTCATTGTACTCTCTTATAATGGATAGATTTAGAACAGCACAGTAAATGTCCGGAGGAGTACGGCTCGGTTGATACTCGGCGGACAACTGCTGCTTGATGTACGCTTTTGCGCGACGCACTTCATCCCATACCACCTCTGTAAACCCCACTTTAGCACTTTTAGCTTGAAGCCTCCCCTTTGGAAAATTATAAATTACTGTGCTGGTAAACCCCTTACGTTATTTGATTTTCAAACAGCTGAGCAGAACTGAACGTACTCAGACATTATGTATATGATGACTTTTGAACATTATTAAGGTAAATACATTGTTTATTCTCTATCAAAATCCTTCATTTGCTAACTATGCCTATCAGTAGTTAGTGCCTTCAGTAGTTAGAATCCTTTATGTAGCTGGCAGTATTGGCGCTCGCTGTATTGCAGTAGTTCGAGTAACGAAGATTTTTGTGAGGTACGTGATTCACGTAAGGTATAGGTTACTGTCAGTCAGGGCCATTCTTTTGTAGGAATTATAGAAAGTCAGACTGCGTGGCGCTCAAAAATATTGTGTGTCAGTTTAATGTTGATCAGAATAAGTAAAGAGAGAAATGTCTGAGTACGTTCAGTTCTGCTCAGCTGTTTCAAAATCAAATAACGCAAGGGGTTTACCAGCACAGTAATTTATAATTTTCCAACGGGGAGGTTTCAAGCTGCATTCTCGATCTCTGTCACAATACGCCACTCTCTGTCTGTGGTTACTTCTATTCCAATAAGTAAACGTTTTGAACCACTAGCGGTTAAATCAAACACTGAAGAGAAGAGTAGTGGTGCACAGGGCTTAATTGGTATCTTCTCATCCACTGCATCCTCACTTTGTCCATACATTGTCACTGGAATATTCTGGGATGGCGCTTATGATGGAGGCCAGTACCGACTTCCGTCATGCTGATTAGGACCCCGGTGCACTTCAGCGAGTCAGGGGCTGGCTGGATGTCTTCAATCGACAATAACAACTGATTTTCCTCCTCCATCAAGCTGACCAGGTGAGCGACAGGATCCCAGGACGCTGCCGCTGCTGAGGGTCCCGACGGGCTGAGACATGTCGCTGCTGCAGACCCCCGACAGCCTGGAGGACGTCACTTCCGCTGATGAGCAAAGAAGAAAAACCATTACAAGCGATGATAGAAGCTCAAAGACGCTCACACGGCAGTAAACACAGACTTTAAGCGGGGGATACTTACTCCTCCGCGGCTTCTTCATATTCTGTTGCTGCTGTGGCTGGACAGCGCGATACGATCTCGACTGGCGCTTCATTCTGAGTGATTAACTGACTGACTGACTGCAACTGAGGCTGCAGAGCTGCTCGCCTCGTCTTATATCCCCGTTGTTATCGGATGCTGCGTTCCTATTGGCCACTGCCAATTTCAAGTGCCTCTGGTGATGTAATTGTGTTAGGGGAGTGCAATTATGATTTCCTTCCATAAGGACTGGGGCTCGAGTCCCAGAAAGGGCACCGCCATTTTTAATTTCCCGCCAAGTCCCGGGTGAAGTGGGACATCAGCAAAGCCCTGGGACAAAGAAATTTCCACCAAAATTCGAAATTAGCACCAAAATTCGAAATTTCTGCCGAAATTCAAAATTCCCGCCAAAATTTAAAATTTCTTCGAAAATTCGAAATTCCCACCAATAGGGAGGGTGGGGGGCGTGGAGAGGGAGGGGATGGAATTGGGGCCCACGTGCAGGTTGAGAAAAACACGTGACGTCATCCAGGGGTGGGGTAGGTCGTGGTCGTGGGTGTAGTCGGGGGCGGGGGGAATTAATTCATCAATTTAATTAATTTGCATATCAATTTGATATCATCTCCGTACTACTATCCACAATTCCTTCTGGTGCTATACTGAGGATGCCATCATGCCTCAGCATGTTCTCTGTGAACCAAACAATTGCTTTAGCCGCATTGTACCATAAACGTCATTTCTACCCAATTAGATGCAGTATCTCTTCAGTAGTTTCAGGATCTACTCGTCTAACCATCAACTTTCTTCTGTAGCACCACATTTCAAAATCTTCTTTTCCCTTCTTGCCTGAACAGTTTACAGACCATGTATAACTTCCACAAGGCTACGCACCATACAAATAACTTCAGAAAAATCTTTCTAACATTTAAATGTATATTCAGTTGCATTACATTGTCTTTGTACCTGATGATGGCGTAACAGCCGAAAACTAGTTTGTGAAATATATAATAAGTATTATCGAATATTACACCAGTGTTTTATTTGTTTTAATACATAAATTATATTCAATCTTAAAAAAATTCACTTTCCAGAAACACTTTTCTTGTTATTGCCAGTCGCCACTTCCTATTGTCTCTTCTTCGCCCATTATCACTTACTTTGCTACCCATATAACGAAATTAATTTCCTACTGTTGTCGTAAGAGTTCATTATCTGATTCCTTCGGCATCACTTGGACTCAATTCGATCACCGTCCACTAACATTGGGAATAGGCTACAAGCCCGTTTCACTTCCTTATCAACTACTGCTTCACTTCAACTTATAAGTGACGACTTGTTTCTGTGTAGTTGTAATCAGTATTTCGCTCATTGTATTTTATCCCTACTGCCTTCAGAACTTCGAGGAGTGTATTCCAGCCAACGTTATCAAACATTTATTGTACATCTACAAATGCAAGGAACGCAGGTTTGTCTTCTAAGATGCATCAATGCTGTCTCGCCAGTTCCTAAATTCCCCCGGAAACCAAACTGATCGCCTATGAGTTCAACTTCTACCAGTCTTTTCGTAAATAACTCGTGACAATATTTTGCAGCCATGATTATTAGGCATATTATTCGTTAATATACACACCTGCCACCGCCTGCCTACTTTCGAATTGCCATTATTGTTACATTCATCTTGTACTTTGAAGCTATTTCACCAGTCCCAATTATCTTGCATACCAAGTGTAATAGTTTTATCGTGGCCTGATCTCCGAAGGATCTCAGTAAGCCGCGCGGGATTAACCGAGCGGTCTGGGGCGCTGCAGTCATGGACTGTGCGGCTGATCCCGGCGGAGGTTCGAGTCCTCCCTCGGGCATGGGTGTGTGTGTGTGTTTGTCCTTAGGATAAGTTAGGTTAAGTAGTGTGTAAGCTTAGGGACTGACGACCTTAGCAGTTAAGTCCCATAAGATTTCACACACATTTTTTGATCTCAGTAAATCTCAGGAAATGTCGTCTATTCCAAGTGTCTTGGTTTGACTTAGATAGGATACTGCGAGCATCTGACAGAACAGTGAAAGACCATCATCTTTTCTTTATCTACTTTCTATTTCCTTTCTTTACTTACCCATCCAGCGAACAACCTATGCGTATTAACGTCTGTCTGAGATACCCAGTCCCGTGAGGAATGCGCAGTCCACCTGCCATAAATAGCACGAGTGCATGTAACTTATCGACTGATTTCGTGCTGATCATTTACTGCAGAACCAAAGTCCCCGTGGGAACAGTGTTTATTGTCCTGCAGTTCGGATATCGAAGAAGGATTGTCGTTTCTCCGAGCATGTGACCTTGAGAACCGGTGTACTTGATGACCCATTAGAGTAGCGCGCCAGTTGGCAGCTGAGGTGTTGACGGAGCAGCGGCTGTGTACGGTGGGCGGACGGCGAGCGAAGAAGGCAGCCGAGACGTTTTTGCGCGGGCTCTTCTTGTAGCGGGCCGTTGTGTTGTGCGGCGAGCGGCGGGCGTGCCGAATGGGCAGTCGTGCAGGTAGCGGCCAGGTTACTCACCCCGCTGCGCTTCCGCCTCGGCCGCGCCGCGGCCTTGTCTGGACACGTGGCTGCGCGCTCCTAACTTATGCACGACGCTTCCGCGATAACATCTCCGCCGTTGTGCCTTTATAGCATTTTGCTCCCCGGCATGTGTAAACTGGGTCGAAGGGACTGACCTCGAAATAAAAAAAATGCACTCACAATACGTTACGGTTTTTCTTTTCTATCTTGACACTCCGTGGCTTCTACTAGCATATCATATTTTTACTCATTAGCAACGTATGGGCAGCGATTACACTGTCACAAATGCTCATCTCAGAGAAAACTCTTTTAACGAGTAATACTTCATCTCAGCAACGTCGTTGAGGCAGTGGTTAAGTCGAACTGTCCACTATGTTTATTCTTTCGGAAGTGCAAGTCTCACACTATCGTGGGAGAACCTTTGTGGAATTTCGAAGGTATGGAATGGAAGTACATTGCCTGACAAAAAATGTGAAGCACCCAGAAGGCGAGGAGGAACCGAAATGACTCTGGTATGTGATTTTTATGTCAGTAATTTCAAAATCGATACATATTTACAAATAACTTTTTAGTTCAAAATGGTTCAAATGGCTCTGAGCACTATGGGACTTAACATCAGTGGTCATCAGTCCCCTAGAACTTAGAACTACTTAAACCTAACTAACCTAAGGACATCACACACATCCATGCCCGAGGCAGGATTCGAACCTGCGACCGTAGCAGTCACGCAGCTCCGGACTGAGCGCCTAGAACCACGAGACCACCGCGGCCGGCAACTTGTTAGTGAGTCCACTTAGCAGTATGACGTTGCAACTCCTCTGGACTGGATGCATGCACTGATTCGATTAGGAAGCGTGTCATAAATAGGTCCTCAAATATTGAAAGTTAACTTCGGCGACTCACTCCGAGCAAAACTAAAAACTGAAATACTTCTAATTGTTTTTGTTTGCTTCGGGTCTTTATACATGATTCCGAGAGATGTATAAAGTGAATTTCAGTATTGCGTCGGCAATATAACCACCTGAAGATTACACGAGTGCAGAACAGTCGTTGTGTCCGCAGCTCGTGGTCGTGCGGTAGCGTTCTCGCTTCCCACGCCCGGGTTCCCGGGTTCGATTCCCGGCGGGGTCAGGGATTTTCTCTGCCTCGTGATGACTGGGTGTTGTGTGCTGTCTTTGGGTTAGTCAGGTTTAAGTAGTTCTAAGTTCTTGGAGACTGATGACCATAGATGTCAAGTTCCATAGTGCTCAGAGCCATTTGAACCATTTGAACAGTCGTTGTAAACAACCACATCCATTAAATATCTCGGAGTATACGTACGCAACGATCGAATGTGGAACGACGATGTAAAACTAATAGCAAGAAAGACGGATACCAAACTGAGATTCACTGAAGGAGACCTCAGGAACTGTAGAGTGTCGACAAAGGAAGTAGCGCACAAAAGCCTCGTTCGACAGATATTTAAATATTGCCCCTCAGTCTGGGACGCTTGCCACCTAGGAGTGATGCAGGATAGAGAGAAGATCGAATGAAGAGCAGCTCAGTTCTTTAGGGCTTCGTTTAGATAGGCTAGCACACAACTAGCTAGAAAAGCTAGCACACAACTGTTATACCTGGTCCTAGATATCCTGGACACTGGCACTGGGACGGGGCTCACGTCTGAGCTAGTCCCACACAAGATCTGTCAGGGACACATCTGGCTGTCTTGCTGACCACAAATGTGCTTCAACATCACACAAACAGATCATAGAGACACGTGTCATGTTTGGAAGAGCATTGTTATGTTGAAAAATGGCACTGAGATAGTGTTATATGAGAGATAACACGTGAGAGCAAAGATGCCCGTCACGTACCATTGAGCCGTCAGAGTTTCCTCAGTCACTACCAGCCGTGATCTGAAGTTATATCCGATGGCTCCCCACACCATGACCAGGACTAAGTCTGCTGTGTCTGTCTACAGCATAGGAAGAATGAGACCTCTCCTCAGGTCGCTGCCATACTTGCCGACAATGGTCAACCAGAGCAGTGCACAACCACGATTCGTTACTAAACACAATGCGATGCCATTCATCACCAGCGCAGGCCTCCTGGACACGGCACCACTCGACATACAGCCATTTGCGTTGTGGTGTCAACGGCAGCCTACGCATGCAATGGTAACTCTCTAGTCCTTGATAACGAGTATGCCTTGCCCCCACTTTCGCATACAGTTCAACATCGTGTCCCTGTCACATCCGAATGACCCACAAATCTGGATACTGCAAGATTTGACGAGCCCGTCAAATGGAGAGCTACAATGAGACCACTTTCAATCTCTCTCACGCGCTGATAACGCGGTCTCATACGAGTACGTGGCATCTCTGTGTCCTTCAAAGTGGCCACTCAACTCTTGACGGCATTCACATTTCTTATTTACTCTACCAAGCCTGGTAACAACACCAAACGTGAACAACTCTAATGAGCTCAGGTGTCTGTTCAACCTGTCACAGAGAACTATACTCTCATCATTTAATTACTTGTCAGTGGTGTGGACTTGTACGAAGTTACATTGATATACGACCATGTCTTCTGCATGCTTCACTTTTTTTTTTTTTTTTTTATCAGACAGTGTAGCTGCAAGTTGACTGAGTCTCTCCGTGAGGTGTGCTCGGATCACGTAATTACTAATGTACTGGTTTAAAGTCCTTATCCCGCACAACGTTTGAGTTAATTACAAAGTTTATCCATGACTGTTAGTCCAAAGCATTATTAACGGAAAGAACATCACAATTAGTCTTTTGTGTTCTGCCTTTCTGTATTTGATATTCCGTTCACAGCTTCACTCAGATTTGCCTTGTCTTCATCTAAATCTACATCCCTATTCCGTATGCCATCTTATAGTTCATGTCACTACGCCCTCCCCTCCCCCCCCCCACCCCCCCCACCCCCCGTCCCCCTTTCCTTGTGAGAATGACTGTCGATGAAACACTGTATGAGCTCTAATTTCATAAATTTTACCTTCTTAGGCTTTCCGCGATGTATGTGTGAAAGTAAAAAGTGTATTTTCAGGTTCTTCTACGAACGTACACGCTCGAAAACGTCACAGTAAACTAAAATTAATGCACAACGCCTCTTTTTGTAACGTCTGTCATTGTAGATGGGCGAGCATCTCCGTGAGTCTATAGTGCTTTCTAAATGAAGCTCTAAAGAACTGAGCTGCTCTTCATTCGATCTTCTCTCTCTCCTGCATCACACCTACGTGGCAAGCGTCGCAGACTGAGGGGCAATATTTAAATATCTGTCAAACGAGGCTTTTGTGCGCTACTTCCTTCGTAGGCACTCTACACTTGCTGAGGTCTCCTTCAATGAATCTCAGTCTCGTATCCGTCTTTCTTGTTATTAGTTTTACATCATCGTTCCACATTCGATCGTTCCGTACGTATACTCCCAGATATTTAATGGATGTGGCGGTTTACAACGACTGTTCTGCACTCGTGTAATCTTCAGGTGGTTATATTACTGACGGAATATTGAAATTCACTTTATACATCTCTCGGAATCATGTATAAAGAACCGCAGCTCGTGGTCGTACGGTAGTGTTCGCGCTTCCCACACCCGGGTTCGATTCCCGGCGGGGTCAGGGATTTTCTCTGCCTCGTGATGACTGGGTGTTGTGTGATGTCCTTAGGTTAGTTAGGTTTAAGTAGTTCTAAGTTCTAGGGGACTGATGACCATAGATGTTAAGTCCCATAGTGATCAGAGAGCCATGTATAAAGAACCAAAGCAAACAAAAACTATTAGAAGTATTTCAGTTTTTTGTTTTGCATTGAGTGAGTTACCGAAGTTAACTTTAGATATTTGAGGACCTATTTAGGATAAGCTAATTTTGTTTTCGCCCAGATGAACTGTAAGCAACTCCTCTTTAAGCGACGTATAGCCTGACACCATAACAAAATTGATTCAAGATTTTTTTTTTCAAATCGAGGTACAGTTATTTTACTGCTATTGTGGTTGATATGAAAGAGGCCAATTCAGCAGCGTTTCACTCAGCGAAATTTGACAGTAGTTTCGGATAAATTACAGCATGTCGGATTTCTCTGTCTTAGACATGAAAGTGATAACTATTTTACATGAAAGTTAGTGAGTTCATATCCAATTAAGTAAATATGAAATAGAATGCTGTCATGCATATATATATATATATATATATATATATATATATATATATATATGTTCAGAAAAGCAGCCATGTGGTGATTTCATCATCCCATCGTCATCCACACCAACAAAAGCCTTATCCAGCCCAACCATACTTTAACCAATTCCCAAGTCCCGATCCAGAAATCTGTCTTTCCTGTAAGTTATAGTCTTCCCTTTCGGTTTCGCTCATAAAAAGGAACCGGTTAGGGCCTACCTACCTATCCAACTCCCGTACCGCGCCTCCACCTCTCAACTCACACCTAACAACTATAACACCCAAAACCAAGTCGTTCTCGAATCCTCCCATAAAGGTCGTATCCATCTTCTGCTACCTGTTTTATTTCACTTGCCACGTACTCACTCATCCAGTCATCTACACTTATCAGAAGCAACACATATCCACCTGCAGTACATCAAAAGATCAGTAACAAATTTTTGTAGTTTCTAATTCTGCATTTTAATCTCTTTCAGTATTTAAAAATAATCCTGTAATCTATGAAAAATCATGTAGGATGAAGAGCACTATGGAGGCAGCTGACAGCCCTTCCTCATGACGGGGAAATGAAAATATCAATAAGAGAAAAATACAGCCAACAGAAATTCGATATGCTACTTCATAACGAAAACTGCAGAGGGAACGCAACAAAAACAACTGAATTTTACTTGAGAGGCAGTGTCCAACAATCATGACAAGTTAATGAATGTGTAAAAAAAAATTGCCGTTGGAAGGGAGTGGTATACAATGTGGAGCGAAGGGGCGTGTATGTAAGGAATTAAGCGACATTAATAGCCGTTCTAGCATATTTTGCATTAATTCTATATTTACCTTCAGAGATAATTTTAGTCTCTCCAGAAAACATCGACTGTACCAGCAAACAGATTCCATCTGTGTCGTGGGCCACTTCTCCAGCAGTTTAACTGCAGAAAACTCTTGGAATTCTGTCAAACGATATACGGGGGCAGAAGGCTCCTTTTCCAAATAATTCTATTTACTGATGATGCAACGTTTACAAATCATGGTAACTCGTGCGTGAGAAAGACACTGACGAGCCAAAACATTACGACTACATGCTTAATAGCTTGTTTGTCCGCCTTTTGAACAAAATACATCACTGACTGTGTGCATCAGGGATATGACAGTTTGTTGGTAGTTTGTGGAGGTATGTGGTATTAAATGTCTACTTACAGGTGATGTAAATGTCGCGTAAATAACGGGACGCTGATTTCTGTATATGATGATGGCGCCCGATAGCGACCCAAATGAGATCCATAGGATTTATATCAGGCGAATTTGGTTGCCGAGACATCAACGTGAGATTACTACAATGCTCCTCAAACCACTGTGGTATGATTCTGGCTCCGAGGCACGGGCGCTGAAAGATGACATCACCGTCGGGGAAGACATCAAGCATGAAAGGATGCAGGTGGTTCGAAGCTGTCAGTGTGTCTTCGATTACTGCCACAGTTCCCATGTAAGCGAAGGAGAATCTCTCCCATAGAACAATATTCGTACAGCTCCCATCAGCCTGCGTCCGTGGCGCACTGTACGTTTCAAGACGTCGTTTACCTCGATGACGGCGTTTGTGGAGATGACTATCGACCTAGTGTAGCAAAAATGTGAGTCACCCGAAAAGCCTATACGTTTCCGTTGATCGACTGTCTAATTCCGATGTCCCGTGCCTGATGCAATCTTAATTGACGATGCCTTTGGATCAGCATGTGGACACGTAGGGGTGGTGTGCTTCGGAGCTCCATGTTCAGCAACGTACGATTAACGGTGTGCTCCGAAACACTTGTGTGTGCACCAGCATTATGCTCTTTCGGCAGAGATGCCACAGATCACCATCTATCCTACGTTAGAGAGCAGAGAAACCTCCGAACCTCACGTTCTGTGAGCAGTCACGGACTTCTAACGGTTTAGCACCTAATGGTAGTTTCGCTGTCTTTCTACCTCTTTCCGTAGATGCTCATGACAGTAGCACGTGAACCCATTCGGCCGCTCGGTGTGGTCGAGCGGTTCTACGCGATACAGTCTGGAACCGCGTGAGCGCTACGGGCGCAGGTTCGAATCCTGCCTCGGGCATGGATGTGTGTTGTCCGTAGGTTAGTTAGGTTTAATTAGTTCTAAGTTCTAGGGGACTGATGACCTCAGAAGTTAAGTCCCATAGTGCTCAGAGCCATTTGAACCATTTTGATCCCCCGTCCGCGTCTGCTCCACTAAGATACTGTACTTTTGTTACCGCGTCACTTATCCGTATCCAGCGTCGCAGTGGGCAGTGGTCATAATGTTTTGGCTGATCAGTGCATGCGTTACTGGGCCACTGAAAATCCGTAGCGTCTAAGGCAGGTGAAGCATCAGAGGCAGTGGAGTGTGAATGTTTGGCATGGGGTTGTTGGAGCATATGTAATTGGTTTTTAGTTCACTACAGAAACTTAAACAGGTAAGAGGTAGCACAATTTTTCGACTGCTTAATACCGACTCTCCTAGATGAAGGAGCACTTGAAATACATAGATGTCTGCGTTATGATCACGATGGGTCCCGGTCTAGATACTAGCTAGGCGCGCGTTATTCCAGATCGCCCAACAGGGCGTGGAAGCAGATTTTATGCCACTGGCCTACTTTTTCCGACAGTTGCAGACGCTTTGTAACGCACTGTTGCAAGAACGCGTGCAACCATAAGTAAGGAATCTCTGCAGTCTGCCCAGATGGTGTTGCGCAAATGATTTCAAACTTAGATGGCAGCCATTTAGAACATTTCAGTACATAAATACAATTTTATAGAAGTGGCTATGGTCAATTTCTTTTGAGGTATTCTTTTTGTTCGGTTTCTGATGATTTACTTGTACAAAGTAAATGTACTTATCGAAATCTAACTCTTTTCAGTTTTTTATAACTCAGCTTCCTGTTTTACATTTGTACCACTCATCTTTCTTTCAAATTTCTGGCAAGAACTAAAGCAGTAACACTGTCGTAGCAAACGAGTTGTCGAATCGAGACACCACGTCCTTTGCCATCCCAGTTTGTATGTCAATCAAACAATAGTCAGTTGTGATTAGCATCAGTTTCGAATGAAACAACTATAATTTCGTTTGTCATAAAAAGACACTTTTCTCCACTATTTCAGATTTGTAGTTATCTCACATCGCTACATAATAACGGTGCGACTAGCAAACACAGAGCAACAGTTTCGTATCAAATTACGAACTAGTGCATACTCGTAAGACTGCTGTCAGTTTGCTGTTGAAAGCAGAGGTATCATAATTTGTGAACACTATAAATTAACTGAAACTAATTACCAGTTTTTCAGAGAGTGAAACGTTGTTTTCTTCGTCTCCTTCTTATCAAAAATAGTAGCCACAGACATTATTGTAGATATATTTCAAAATATAAAAGATGTTTTTACTGTTATCTTTGTAAATAATTTTGCTATTACAAGATAATATTAGAAATTTGTTGAAATATTTCTTGCAATTCATCTGAGTTAAAACAGCTTTACGATATCTTAAACGGTTTCAGAATAATCGGTGTTAAAACTTGAGTTAGCCGGCCGCTGTGGTAGAGCGGTTCTAGGCGCTTCAGTCTGGAACCGCGCGACCGCTACGGTCGCAGGTTCGCATCCTGCCTCGGGCATGGATGTGTGTAATGTCCTTAGGTTAGTTAGGTTTAAGTAGTTCTAAGTTGTAGGGGACTGATGACCTCAGATGTTAAGTCCCATAGTGCCCAGATCCATTTTAAAAGCTTTAGTGACTCACCTTGTAAATTCCAAGAACAAATAATTAAAAAAAAACAAAGCAAAACGTGTTAGAATAAGAAGGAAAAAAAGAAAAAATCCTTACACTGTCGTAATTTATAGATTAAGTTCGCATCTGAGACGGCTTTGGCTGCGATTTTCGTCGGAGTAGCCCATCGTAAACGGCATTCTAAACACAGTAGATGCAGGTGAATTATGTGCACATTCGCCAGTTTATGTAGTCTGAGGATCACTTTGGCTGATTTGATATGCTCAGTTACAAGTGTGTGTTTCCAGAAACCGTTCCGTGAACTTGCCAACGATCTTAATTTCAGGAAAGTATTCTAAGATTATTTTATATAGGATAAATGGTGTTAAGAAAGATCGTTTTTGTTAGTAATTCTGTTCTATGATTTATAGCTTCTACGCAGTCATGACTGTCCATTCTTAAATTTCATCCTTCTTGTTTAGCAGAAAACAGTTGTCACGCTAAAAAAATGGTTCAAATGGCTCTGAGCACTATGGGACTTAACATCTGTGGTCATCAGTCCCCTAGAACTTAGAACTACTTAAACCTAACTAACCTAAGGACATCATACACATCCATGCCCGAGGCAGGATTCGAACCTGCGGACGTAGCACTCGTGCGGTTCCGGACTGAGCGCCTTAACCTGTCACCCTAAAATGAAGCAACACAGTCTACTCCCTCTTTTTAACAAAGTATAATGAATACTTTTCAAATTCTACATGAGACTCTCAGCGTAAGTACGTAATATGATTTTAAAGTTCGTAGGAAAAGTTTCTACGGCCAGCTCTGTTCGTTAAGTAACTTCTGTGTGGACTGTGTATTACAGGTTAAATTCGCTGATTTTTCTAATGGGATCAGTTATCATCCTCTGCCTTACATGTGCAAGGTTTTGTTTTTGGTTTTTGGCAGAAGCACGAAAAAGGTAAATTTGTTCAGATTTTTACGCCTTAGGGCATCTAAGTTTCCCCTGAATTTAACTCCTCGCTGTTTATCCTATATAAAAAGAGATAATTACCACATTTTAATTTATATGCGCCTAATACAAAGTAATAGGCATCCCTGGCGTAGAGAAATAACTCAAAGAATTGACAACAAATAAGTCGCCAGCTCCAGTTGATATCCCAATTTGGTTTTACAAAGCGTACTCTACGGCATTGGGCCCTTACTTAGCTTGGATTTATCGCCAATCTCTCGCCCAGCGCAACGCCCCGAGCGACTGGAAGAAAGCGCAAGTGACTCCTACGCATAAGAAGGTAAAAGAACGGCTCTGCGAACTTACAGACCAATTACCTTAAACATCAGTTTGTTCCAGAATTCTTGAACACGTTCTCAGTTCGAATATAATAAATTTCATGAGCCGGAAAAGCTTCTGTCCACAGAGCAGCACGGGTTTAGAAAGCATCGCTCGTGCGAAAGTCAGCTTGCCCTTTTCTCTCATGATACCACGCAAATTATGGATAAAGAGCAACAGCCAGCTTCTGTGTTCCTGTATTTCCGAAAAGCGTTTGATACGGTACTCCCACAGATATTTAACGAAGGTACAACCATACAAAATAACTTCGCAGATATGGGAGTGGCTCAAAAACTTATTAAGTATAAAAACCCAGTACGTTGTCATCGACGGCAAGTGTTCATCAGAGACAAGGATATCATCACGAGTGTCCAAGGTAAGTGTGATAGGACCGTTATTATTGTCGATATACATAAATGACCTGACGGACAAGGCGGGCAGGAATCTGCGGCTGTTTATTGATGATGATGCTGTGGTGTACGGGAAGGTGTCGTGAATGCTGTTAGAGTGTTTGAGATACCCTACAGGTCTTATTGAAGGAAGACATCGAAGCAATTCAGAGCTGGGCTACTAGATTTGTTAGCGGTAGGTTCGAACAACACCAAAGTATTGCAAAGATGCTTAGGGAAATCAAATGGGAATCCCTGGAGCGAAGGCGACTTTCTTTTCGAAGAACACTATTGAGAAAATTAAGGGAACCAGCATTTGGAGTTGATCGCAAAACGATTCTACTGCCGCCAACATACATTGCGCGTAAAGACTACGAAGACAAGGTAAGAAAAAATATAGCTCGTACGGAGGCATATAGACAATCATTTTTATCTCACTCTATTCGGGACTGGAACAGGAAAGGAAATGACTAGTAGTGGTACAAGGTACGCTTCGACACGCACCACTCATCACGCGCTGGCTTGCAGAGTATGTATGTAGTTGTAGATGTGCATGAAATACAGCAAAACACACTTAGACTTCTTGCGAACTAGAAGCTGCAACACAGAAAATGAGTTTCAGTCTTTTCCGTAAGGTTGAAATATACGAAAGAATACGTTAATTTCATCTGCCAATATACAGAACGACAGTGAAATTTGTCAGAAAGGAAGGAAGGGACCAGTCTAACAGATCAGTCTAGTTTTCTGACGCATGGGAACCTGCACAGCTCAGCTCAGTGTGTGAAAACCATCTTGCTGAATATAAAACAACAGGCAGGACAGGCACTTGAGTCTTGCGGTTCCCGTTGTTGGGGATAGCTGCACTGTCTGGAAAAAGTAAGCGTCTCTCGTCTGGATTTGCCAGTCGCAGCTACCGAAAACTAATTACCGCACGATACTCAACTTTATCAGTGGCTGTGCTATTTTGTTTTGGCTCGGGTAGCAGCGTGCTATCTTACAATGAGGTGAAAATTTTAATTTTTGTCAGAATTGGAGACATATAAATGCAAACGAACAAAACGTTAATTACTGAACTAAATTTTTTGATGTGAGAATTAAAATTTATGGCAAACCGTTGCATTGTAAGTATTATCTCTGGTGTTAGCCCCACAACTTCGTGCAGAGCCTTTTTAAAAATTTGATTTTTGACTACTTTTTCGTGATAGATATCGTTATTAATGTTCTTAGTAAGTATCAATCGTTCTATTTCCAGAAAAACTGTAAAAAGAGAGAATTCAATAATAGGATTTAAAAAAACTCGATAAAATTGTAAACGGTTTAACATTAACGCCAAAAGGACACAGATATACGAATATGCATGTATTGAACAACCTGACATAGCGTATTCATTTACTTGTGACTATACACCGGAGCTTTACAATGAAGCAAACAATTTTGGTAGGCCATTTCCTCTTACTACGTTGAAAAGTATCTTCATGGGTATTCGTGACAGTAATTAGTTGGCTATAATTTAATTCATATAACCACTTTTGTATTACGATCATCTCTTGTACTGCACTTAAGTAAAAGAGACATCCTTTACCCTTTTCACATACCAGAGACTCCAATCTGTGTCCTTCTTAATTAAAAAGAAAAAAGAAAACACAATTATTTGTCTTTGCTCACGGTATGAAGCTACTGTGTCCAGATACTTGCTCTTGCTTAAATGAATTTCTGTTCATACTACTGATCTAAGCTGCGATTAACTATTTATTTGCTGACCTTGAATTACTGCTTAATTTAACTTAATGTAGTTCATATGTAAGATTAAATTTTTGTTATTATACATTTTAGATATTATTTTTACGGAAGAATATTTTGGTGGACATCAGAAGTAATAATGTTCGATGGGAAAGTGATTATAAACTAGAAACGATAGTTTGAGGTCAGTGATGGAAGACACTTAAAGGGATGAGAAGAGGTACTTTATCACAGCAGTTATAGAGTACTGCATTGGAATTACATCGAGTCAGGAACTCTCCGACTGATATATCTTGTACTATTCAGCTGACCTACGGATCTGACTCGGACTCTGAAATCTAGGTCTTTGCTTCACTGATGGATCGATCCCTTTGTAATTTAAATGAGTCTATGTTATTACACTTACGGATAACGGTAGTGAGTGTGCTAACTATTTATTGTGATATCTAAATTCAACGAAAATTAAAGGGTTACTACCACAAATTGAAGCATTCATTAGATGGATGGTTGGCTTGTCATCGTTTTCCCAAAGCTGTTATTGTACCGCACATGTTCCGCACGTAGAGACAGAGGCATAAAGACATTGCACATATCATTATTACGAGGGTTGTAACTTTAATAGTGGCAACTATTTATTTACAGTTGCACAAAATAGATACGTGTTTCAAAGTTTTACTGACCTTCAAAGTAGTCACCAGCATTGTGTATAAACCGTTGCCAGCGATGTGGAAATCCTAGGATACTCTTAGCAGTGCCGGTTGTACTGACAGTTCGAGCGGTGCAGTCTATTGCCCGACGAATTTCTAGCAGTTCTCAAGCGAATACCATGAAATGTTTCCTTCGGTTTAGAAATGGAGTTGAACTTACAAGGGCTTAAGTCAGGGGAGTGCACTAAGTGGTATAGCACTTAAGAGCCCCATCAGTCAAACAAATCAGTAACAGCTTGCACTGTACGTGCTTGAGCATTGTCCTGCAAAATGATGGTCAGGTCCTGCAGAAAGTGTTATCACTTCTGTCTCTAAGCTGGTCATAGGTTGTGTTCCAAAAATGGACAGCATAGAGAAAGAAGTGATAACACTTTCTGCAGGACCTGACCATCATTTTGCAGGACAATGCTCAAGCACGTACAGCGCAAGCTGTTACTGATTTGTTTGACTCATGGGGCTGCTAAGTGCTATACCACCTACTGCACTCCCATGACTTAAGCCCTCGTAAGTTCAACTCGATTTCCAAACTGAAGGAAACACTTCACAGAATTCGCTTCAGAACTGCTACAAATTCGTCGGGCAACAGACCACGCCGCCCGAACTGTCAACACAACTGGCACCACTAAGAGTGTCTTACGACTTCCACATCACAGGCAACGGGTTATACACAATGCTGGTGAAGGTCAGTAAAACTTTGAAACACGTATCTATTTTGTACGAGCTGTGAGTAAATAGTTGCCACTATTAAAGTTCTAGCCCTCGTATTAATAGCACCACAAGCACTAGCTTATAATACACTCCTGGAAATGGAAAAAAGAACACATTGACACCGGTGTGTCAGACCCACCATACTTGCTCCGGACACTGCGAGAGGGCTGTACAAGCAATGATCACACGCACGGCACAGCGGACACATCAGGAACCGCGGTGTTGGCCGTCGAATGGCGCTAGCTGCGCAGCATTTGTGCACCGCCGCCGTCAGTGTCAGCCAGTTTGCCGTGGCATACGGAGCTCCATCGCAGTCTTTAACACTGGTAGCATGCCGCGACAGCGTGGACGTGAACCGTATGTGCAGTTGACGGACTTTGGGCGAGGGCGTATAGTGGGCATGCGGGAGGCCTGGTGGACGTACCGCCGAATTGCTCAACACGTGGGGCGTGAGGTCTCCACAGTACATCGATGTTGTCGCCAGTGGTCGGCGGAAGGTGCACGTGCCCGTCGACCTGGGACCGGACCGCAGCGACGCACGGATGCACGCCAAGACCGTAGGATCCTACGCAGTGCCGTAGGGGACCGCACCGCCACTTCCCAGCAAATTAGGGACACTGTTGCTCCTGGGGTATCGGCGAGGACCATTCGCAACCGTCTCCATGAAGCTGGGCTACGGTCCCGCACACCGTTAGGCCGTCTTCCGCTCACGCCCCAACATCGTGCAGCCCGCCTCCAGTGGTGTCGCGACAGGCGTGAATGGAGGGACGAATGGAGACGTGTCGTCTTCAGCGATGAGAGTCGCTTCTGCCTTGGTGCCAATGATGGTCGTATGCGTGTTTGGCGCCGTGCAGGTGAGCGCCACAATCAGGACTGCATACGACCGAGGCACACAGGGCCAACACCCGGCATCATGGTGTGGGGAGCGATCTCCTACACTGGCCGTACACCACTGGTGATCGTCGAGGGGACACTGAATAGTGCACGGTACATCCAGACCGTCATCGAACCCATCGTTCTACCATTCCTAGACCGGCAAGGGAACTTGCTGTTCCAACAGGACAATGCACGTCCGCATGTATCCCGTGCCACCCAACGTGCTCTAGAAGGTGTAAGTCAACTACCCTGGCCAGCAAGATCTCCGGATCTGTCCCCCATTGAGCATGTTTGGGACTGGATGAAGCGTCGTCTCACGCGGTCTGCACGTCCAGCACGAACGCTGGTCCAACTGAGGCGCCAGGTGGAAATGGCATGGCAAGCCGTTCCACAGGACTACATCCAGCATCTCTACGATCGTCTCCATGGGAGAATAGCAGCCTGCATTGCTGCGAAAGGTGGATATACACTGTACTAGTGCCGACATTGTGCATGCTCTGTTGCCTGTGTCTATGTGCCTGTGGTTCTGTCAGTGTGATCATGTGATGTATCTGACCCCAGGAATGTGTCAATAAAGTTTCCCCTTCCTGGGACAATGAATTCATGGTGTTCTTATTTCAATTTCCAGGAGTGTACAAAATATTCGTACCTTATACTCAATGAAACTAGAGAGCTGTTGGTAAAATTGACAAATGCAGTATTTACGCCTTGGCATTCCTGTGGGGAATGAAACATGATGACAAGAGTATGAGTAAAAATTCTCTGACAAGCTGTCCAAACATTCAGTAAATGTACTACAAAACATAAACGAAGATTAATTAAGATATCCTATAAATTACGGACACATGATGATAACGCAGTTATGCAGAAACGTTTTTGGGCAAGAAGCAAAGAGTTTTTTTAGCTTTACTAAAAAGGGGGAACCCAGTTCTGTAATGGATAAGAGCATTAATGGGATGAACCTGTGTTGAATGCCTTGTGTCGGGTGATACGTGTTTGGTGAGCATACTAGTGCGAATGCAAATTTCTATAAGAGCAGTTCTATCTGCTGGCTGCGTTGTTCGTATGGTCAGCAAGCGCTCACGCCGCTTTGAGCTTATGATGCCCATAGCATTCGTGGAATAAGGCTACCAGAAGCTCTGGCCGTTATGGTGCCCAGTTTTCTTTCACGGAGTTTCGTGTAGGACGCTGAGTTATTTCTTCTCCCACGCATGAGAATGTACGCTGGTGCGTGGACAGGGAACGCATTTTCCCGACAGTCTTATTGTTCTCTCCTGGATTCACTTCCGCTCTGATCTAACGAATTCACTGCCTCCTCCCGCGACTGCTAATTGTTGGCTTGCCTTTCGCAACTTGTAATTACGGCGCTCCGCTATCAGGTTCGTTCTTCAAGTTGCCACGCACTCCAGCTCTTGCTCTTCCACACTTTCAGTTCTCAGAGTGGTGTAAGTGACCCCAGACACTTGTTCCGAAGGATGCCAACTTAGTTAAATCTTTGAATCGCAATAAAAAATATCAAGTACGTAGATTTCTGTAAGCTGTAACGTAATGTCTTCTGGTCTTCGAGGGAATACTGATGACTGTTACGATCAATGAGAAAAATTATATGAGAAAATGGAAATAAACATGATGAATTCTCCTAACCGTTCACATCTCCATATATACTAAGGATACCAAATCGTACAACGATGAATAAAAAAAGGTAACAATATGCACTGAAGTGCCAAAGAAACTGATATAGGCATGCGTATTCAAATACAGAGATATGTAAACAGGCAGAATACAGCGCTGCGGTCGGCAACGCCTATATATGACAAGTGTCTGGCGCAGTTGTTAGAACGGTTACTGCTGCTATAATGGCAGGTTATCAAGATTTAAGTGAGTCTGAACGTGGTGTGATAGTCTGCGCATGAGCGATGGGACACAGCATCTCTGAGGTAGCGATGAAGTGGGGATTTTCCCGTACGACCATTTCACGAGTGTATCGTGAATATCAGGAATCCGGTAAAACATCGAATCTCCGACAGCGTTGCGGCCGGAAAAGGATCCTGCAAGAACGGGAACAACGTCGACTGAATTGAAGCGTTCACCGTGACACAAGTGCCAGCCTTCCGCAAATTTGCTGCAAATTTGAATGCTGGACCATCAACAAGTGTCAGCATCATCGATATGGGCTTTCGGAGCCGAAGACTCACTCGTGTACCATTGATGACACCACGACGCAAAGTTTTACGTCTCGCCTCGGCCCGTCAACACCGACATTGGGCTGTTGACTGGAAACATGTTGCTTGGTCGGACGAGTCTCGTTTCAAATTGCGTCGAGCGGATGGACGTGTACAGGTATGGAGAAAACTTCATGAATGCATGAACCCTGCATGTCAGCAGGGGACTGTTCAAGCTGGTAGAGGCTCTATAATGGTGTGGGGCGTGTGCAGTTAGAGTGATATGGGACCCCTGATACGTCAAGATACGACTCTGACAGGTGACAAGTACGTAAGCATTCTGCCTGTCACCTGTATCTATTCATGTCCATTGTGCATTCCGACGGACTTGGGCAATTCCAGCAAGACAACGCGACACCTCACACTTCCAGAATTGCTACAGAGTGGTTCCAGGAACATTCTTCTGAGTTTAAACACTTTCGCTGGCCACCAAACTCCCTAGACATGAACATTATGGAACATATCTGGGATGCCTTGCAACGTGCTATGGAGAAGAGATCTCCATCCCCTCGCACTCTTGCGGATCTACGGACAGCCCTGCATAATTCATGATGTCAATTCCCTCCAGCACTACTTCAGACAGTAGTCGAGTCCATGCCACGCCGTGTCGCGACGCTTCTGCGTGCTCGCGGGGGCCCTACACGACATTAGGCAGGTGTACCAGTTTCTTTGGATCTTGAGTGTAATTAGAACTGATGCACCAGCTTCGACTGCATATGTATGGGAAAGCAAAACGGGTCATGCCCTTTTCTAAGAAATAATTCTGCAGAACATGGCTAAATATATGTTGCAGCATCAGTTCCTCGTTGACGTATATTCTGAAGATAGAACGAGATCCATATGATGAAGGTATCACACACAGAGTTGCGAACAGTTAGAGGAAAGTAGTCGACCCTTGTCTTGTTGAAATAACTACTCCAGTATTCGTTCACGAATGACGTCAAAACTTGAATTTGGATGGATGAAGGGTAATCGTAGTTTGCTTCAGCCTATGCCGCTTAATATTGTGATCCTTGGAATTGTTTATAAATCATCATCTTCCGAAAATTTCTTATTCTTAGCGCTCTCCCTGAAGTTCTTTCCGGTAAGTTGAAATGGCTCTGAGCGCTATGGGACTTAACATCTGAGGTCATTAGTCCCCTACAACTTAGAACTACTTAAACCTGTCTAACCTAAGGACACCACACACATCCATGCCCGAGGCAGGATTCGAACCTGCGACCGTAGCAGTCGCGCGGTTCCGTACTGAAGCACCTAGAACCGCTCGGCCACCGCGGCCGGTACTTTTCGATAAGTGTTGGGTAGTACTTTCACTGAGATAACATAACCATTTGACCATTTACGTGGCCCCCTTGACACGTTTAACCACTTTCTTTGACATTACTCATCGGAAGATAATATTTTTTTCGATCACTGTCTCCATTAACACACTAGTGAAAAAATAATTTCAGTATATTATACAGATTCCGTTAGCTACATTATTGTCCTACGACCGTACATAGAGAAAATGCTAGCGGTGTCGGCTGTTACATTCTAGTACGCTGCTCACACATACAGTATTGTTGCAAATAATCAGCGGATACTGCCAGTAATGCAGACTGGTACAGATGCCGTTTGGTAGATCTTTAAGTGCTAAATTGTGGACGAATTCTGTAATTGTGTTGGTCGTTATGGAACGCGTCATTTCCGAACTTGTTGGTACGAGCTTACGTAGAAATAAAGTATCCGACCAGGTTTTTAATCAGGCAGTAGTTTTACAAACATTAACACGTGACGTTAGCCAGTGGGAGACGAGAAGTAACTTTAACCGTCACTGAAATGAGTGTAGGCATCCGCTGAACATCTGGAAGACGTTCCCAGACTACCCCTGGTGTGGATACCCCCTTTGATAGCAATAATTAGCTGATATGATCGATTCCCCTAATCTGAGCTTAGTTGCGTACACGTAGTTTCCCAATGCGTTTAGAGCACTGTAACAGTGGTCAAAAGTGGTCAAGAAATTTATGAGAATATTATGTGACAAAATTTAGCAAATGAGGTCCTGTCACGAGGCCCTGCCTTACGGACAATTGCATTTAGTTGAAGATGAGCAGAACCAACGTGAATGCTTGTGACTGGTGCGGAAGTTTATGTAACTACAGCTGATTGGTTGAAAGACTGAAGCGTTCAACAATATCCTGGGATCAGAATGAAGTGAGGAGACCGGTTCTGGTGCCTTACCATGTGAGGGACGGAGCTCCTAATTTTTGTAGGTCTTATCAGTTGCCAGAGACGCAAGTTGTGCTCCCATAGGGAACGATCAAGTTACTGTCAAGGGTTGAAAGCTAATGGTGTTCACATTTGTGTGTTTAGAGCTTAACCGGAAATTTCGATTTTCGAAGCCGATTATTGTGATTTAACGTGAGTCGCCTGTGCTTACATGGAGATATCGTGATTTTCACAGAAAAGTGTGTTTTAAAATACGCAAGAGTGTGTTGCACTTCGGAGCCAGTTTTGTATTGGATTACGAAGCTAGCTGGAGGAGTTCGATTTTACACAGAGTACGCGAAGGAACTTGCCACCCTTCTTGAAGCGGTGTACCGTAGGTCTCTAGAAGAGCGTAGCGTTCCAAAGGATTGGAAAAGGGCACAGGTCATTCCTGTTTTCAAGAAGAGACGTCGAACAGATTTGCAGAACTATAGACCTATATCTCTAACGTCGATCAGTTGTAGAATTTTGAAACACGTATTATGTTCGAGTATAATGACGTTTCTGGAGACTAGAAGTCTACCCTGTAGGAATCAGCATGGGTTTCGAAAAAGACGATCGTGTTAAACCCAGCTCGCGCTATTCGTCCACGAGACTCAGAGGGCCATAGACATGGGTTCCCAGGTAGATGCCGTGTTTCTTGACTTCCGCAAGGCGTTCGATACAGTTCCCCACAGTCATTTAATGAACAAAGTAAGAGCATATGGACTATCAGACCAATTGTGTGATTGGATTGAAGAGTTCCTAGATAACAGAACGCAGCATGTCATTCTCAATGGAGAGAAGTCTTCCGAAGTAAGAGTGATTTCAGGTGTGCCGCAGGGGAGTGTAGTAGGACCGTTGCTATTCAAAATATACATAAATGACCTTGTGGATAACATCGGAGGATCACTGAGGCTTCTTGCGGATGATTCTGTAGTACATCTAGAGGTGGTAACAACGGAAATTTGTACTGAAATGGAGGAGGATCTGCAACGAATTGACGCATGGTGCAGGGAATGGCAATTGAATCTCAATGTAGACAAGTGTAATGTGCTGCGAATACATAGAAAGAAAGATCCTTTATCACTTAGCTACAATATAGCAGGTCAGCAATTGGAAGCAGTTAATTCCATAAATTATCTGGGAGTAGGCATTAGGAGTGATTTAAAATGGAATGATCATATAAAGTTGATCGTTGGTAAAGCAGATGCCAGACTGAGATTCATTGGAAGAATCCTAAGGGAATGCAATCCGAAAACAAAGGAAGTAGGTTACAGTACACTTGTTCACCCACTGCTTGAATACTGCTCACCAGTGTGGAATCCGTACCAGATAGGGTTGATAGAAGAGATAGAGAAGATCCAACGGAGAGCAGCCCGCTTCGTTACAGGATCATTTAGCAATCGCGAAAGCGTTACGGAAATGATAGATAAACTCCAGTGGAAGACTCTGCAGGAGAGACGCTCAGTAGCTCGGTACGGGCGACGGTTCAATCCCGCGTCCGGCCATCCTGATTTAGGTTTTCCGTGATTTCCCTAAATGGCTCTAGGCAAATGCCGGGATGGTTCCTTTCAAAGGGCACGGCCGACTTCCTTCCCCGTCCTTCCCTAATCCGATGAGACCGATGACCTCGCTGTCTGGTCTCCTTCCCCGAAACAACCAACCAACCATCGGTACGGGCTTTTGTTGAAGTTTCGAGAACATACCTTCACCGAGGAGTCAAGCAGTATATTGCTCGCTCCTACGTATATGTCGCGAAGAGACCACGAGGATAAAATCAGAGAGATTAGAGCCCACACAGAGGCATACCGACAATCTTTCTTTCCACGAACAATAAGAGACTGGAATAGAAGGGAGAACCGATAGAGGTACTCAAAGTACCCTCCGCCACACACCGTCAAGTGGTTTGTGGAGTATGGATGTAGATGTAGATGTAGAAGCGAAGGCTATCTGTCCCAAGCGTTACTGCCTTTATCACTTACAGCGTGTGCAGGGCTTACTTGCGACAGATTTTCTACATGGGGAGCGGTCTTGTCACTGGTTTCTTTACCAGGCAACCACGATTATGGGACTTGTCTCATTCACCCTATTCATAGATGAAGTCACCTTTACACGGTGACAGTGTATCATCAGCATCGGTGCAGCTGGAATGTTTGGTCTGGGATAATTGGCGACCGTATTTTGGGACCTGTCTTCTTTCCATGTCGCCTAACAGGCCGGAACTATCGGCGTTTCTTGCTGGTGACTTTGCCTCCCTTGTTGGAAGAAGTGCCATTGATGATTCGAACGGTTGTTAGGCTGCTACATGATGGTGCTCCAACACATTTCGCCGTTAACGTCGAGACTCATCGCAATCATATCTTCTCTGGCCCACGGATTCGACGAGAGGGTCCAGCTGCGTGGCCTGTTCGTTCATCGGATTCCAACCTGTGCGATTTCTGGTTATGAGGCCATCTTAAAAGTATCGTGTATGCAGAGCCCATTCCAGATGAGGAGACACTGGAGCCACATATTCATGCTGCCTTTGATACTGTTCGGATGCAGCCTGGCCGATGTGAAAGTCTGAGACAGAACACGCTACGGCACATACAGGCATGCACTGAGGCACATGGAAACCATTTTCATCACATACTGTATCTGTGGCTGCATAGTACAGCACATATTAGATCGCAGTCTCTGTAACAAATTATGATTGAATAAATGGTCTCTGGCATGACACTGTGCATTTCCGTATATTTTTTGTTTTGTATCCTCTCATCGATCAATCCCTAGAGTTTGAACACGTAGGAAAAAATCACCCTGTATATAGTTTAACCGATAGAAAAACTACAGATAGATTTCTTTTGAAAGGAAAAAATGAATAATATAATATGCAATGTAGTTTACCGTTGTGCTTGCGTAAGCTGTCGCCAGCACATTGGTCGGCAAAGATGTAGCGCGAAGATCGATAGTAGACGCTGGATCAAGCAGGTCTATCAAGAGAGAGGCCAAATACACACTCGCAAGTAATACGCACAGGCACGGACTGGACGGCCTCACTCTCTCAGTCGCTGAGGTACTAGCTCAATCACTCACACTTACTCACTCATTCAGTTGGCGTCTGTCACTATATTCACAGTTCGCATCACCGGTTACGACAGCACATAGCGACCAGAATTGTAACAATAGACAGATTACCGATATTGTCTGCAAGAGGACTGTTACTGATGAGCTTGTATGCAGAACATGGACTTTATTCCAGGTAAGTAAATCTTACAGTTCATGTAAATAAAGAGCCGTGTTAATTCACATGTGCATTTGTGTTGTAGAAAGAGGATACCAGCCGCCCATAATAATATACTCTCCCTTGCTTTCTTGGTACAAGACTCCACAGTGGCGACGACGACATTGCAACCATCACCCCGCATTAAATCTGCCATAATTGTATAGGACTGTTATAATTCTATCAACAACATAGAAAATGTTAATACAAAATCGTAATAACTTAGTTACATCAATGATTAGTACAATGACTTTGCTTTCCACAGACGGTTCATTATCGTATCCTCCATTGGATCCGTCCCTTGCGTCGGTAAGGTGCGATGCGAGATGTGTAACCATTGCATCCTCTGCTGTGCTTCCTAACCCAAAGCTATTGGAATTGGAATTTGATGTTCGGTTGGAAGTGTTGACCTCTACCACACAGAAAATTAGATTTAAATGTCTTCACAACATCGGTGCAATAACATACGAAGTACAAGCACCGTTAAAAAGAGGGAAGAAGAAATCAGTAGTAGTTTTCACAAAAATGTGAAGTGTCTATTGGATGATGAAAGCAAACATTTTCCTTACACCAGGCACACATCATAAAAATAAACTTGATGCATTCAGGCATTTTACAGAAACTACTTATTTTATTTGGACAGAAGTGGAATGAAGTAAGAAATGGTCGTAGTGTTTTGCATTCTGTACTGAGTATCAGGCATACTTGATCAAATTAGTTAAATGCGGCGATGTTCAAATGTTCAAATGTGTGTGAATTTCTAAAAGACCAAACCGCTGCAGTCATCGGTCCCTATACTTACACACTACTTGAACTAACTTAAACTAACTTACGCTAAGAACAACACACACACCCATGCTCGAGGGAGGACTCGAACTTCCGGCGGGAGGGGCCGCGCAATCCGTGACATGGCTCCCCTAACCGCACTGCCACTCCGTGCGGCAAATGCGGTGATACAAACTGACTACGCAGAGCTGACTGAAATTTAAAAATACTGTTCCGCTGATAAACCTGAAATAACAAAGAGCTATCGGTAATTATACTGTACGACAATTTCCTGAAAAATAGTTTATACTGTCGAATTCTTTTTATCAAGAGGCTGAATCATGCTGTTAGTTCCGGGTGGAATACAAATTATATTAAGAATCTTTTCGTTGTTCTCCAAATGATGAGTCGTTACGTCCAGACCAAGAGTAGAACAAAAGCAATGAATTATTTTCTGCAAATGGTAAGAAGACGTTTCGGCTGCAACAGTGGAAATTATTCTCTCCCATTTTCCCAAACGTTGCTACGTCGATTGCAAGACTTTTGCAAGTGAACAGTCCTTTTTTTTTAGTGTTTGGTCCTAATCTGGCTTGATGTTCTTCAATACAGATATAAAGCTGCGGAAACAGTAATCCACTGATAATAATCACTGTCATTCAACGACTGCATAAGCGACTCTGTCTTTTTTTCGCTTGAAATCATAAAGCGCGTTTTGCACCACACCTGACTGATTGGCTTTATGCGCAGTTTTTGTGAGACAACAAGAAGCTTCGTCTTTACGTCGGCTACGAATGTCTCCGTAGTATTACATATTAATGACATCTCCCTCCGTCGTTTAACCAAAAATTTGCAGCCTTTTCTTTCTCATTGAAAGCTATTACTCTACATGTTTTTTTTTCGGCTTGGAAGATGTTATATTTTGTTGTGGACTTTAATTAGCACAACAATAAGCGTTCGAGCCGCAGTTCACGGAATCGCCCGAGTTACTTCCTATTTATTCTAATGTTTACATAATTTCCAACGAAATGTCGACACAACTGGAATAAATGTTCAAGAAATTAACTAATAAATAACACATGTGTTGGTCTTCTGGAGAAGTAGGTGATTTCGATTGCATACGACGTTCTTCATATGTCATCTTTGCAGGGTTGAACACATTAATTGGATTCCACATTTCTGTGACGCTCTGTAACCTGCACAAAGATACATGTTATAGGTTAGCGTATACCAAGAAATCGCGAAGAAAATTATTTCTGTTTTATCTTCATCGTTAACACTTAGCAATACCGCGAAGGCAACTGATAGTTGTAATGGATATTAAATGAGCTGCAAATTCTGGCGAATAGTAAGTGTGAAGAACTATGACAGAAAAACTATCAACGGACGCTGAAATTAGTTTTACAAATTACGTTCGCTCTGTGCAGTGTTATCTACCGTGCTTACCGGTGTGCCTTCAACCAAGGACGTGTGCGTATGTGTTGTCTGCTACAGCTACTGCAGGGGTTTACATTTCGCCAGCTGCCTGGCAAGGTACGAATTTGGTGAATTTTGACAGTGTTTAAAAATACTTTCAGTGCGTAAAAAAAAGGAGTAGGACAGGTTTCGACATGTCAAATTGGACAGTCTCCTAGTCAGTCTGGCATCTACCTTTCATGCGATTAGTTTCATGAGGTCGTTCAACTATAATCGCAACTTATGCACACTAATAGATTTTTATGGCTGTGACTGCCTCCTATGATTGTTCTGCAATCGGTTGATCGTACAATAATGATTCTCTTTGTCATTTATGCGCAGTACGTTACTTTGTTTTATGTTCCGAGTTACTTGTCAATCCCTTATCTTACGCAGGTTTTCCCGCATTTCGTTACAATTTTCTAGCGTTGTGACGTTACTGTATACAAGAACACCATCCGAGAAAATCCTCATGCAATTTCTGACTTTATGCACTAGGTCAGGGTTTTTAAAACTTTTTGGGTCCACGGCTCCATTGTCCTGAACGTAAACACCTAAGGCTCCTTTCGCACATGACAGTCTACTCTAAATGCGGCGTAAATAAGCTTAAGTGAAAAAAGTACTTTTTTCGTTACTAACTGTTAACCTATCACATTTTAATCAGCTTTTAATGTTATTACACCTTACTGTTACAACGAAATCAGTGGAAAGGGTGAGTTTGTCTCTTGAAGTCTAGACACAAGATTCGAAATTACGACTAGCATCCCATTCTCCACAAGCATTGGCGATTTGTTTTTCGTGTTGGTGACTGCCAATACTGCGAAGCCCACATGTCGTAAGTGCAGGGTGACAATTATTGAACAATATGAAAAAAAACGTAAATTATTTACAAATTACGGCGTGGGCACACTTTATTCAACTTGTAAACGTCACTACAGATATTCGGATTTAAGTTATGACATGTTCGATATACCTACCATCATTGGCGACGATGTGGCGGAGACGAATAGCGAAACTCTGCGTGACCTGCTGAAGTGACGGATGAGCGATGCTGTCGATGACATCCTGAATGGCTGTTTTCAGCTCACCAATGGTTTTGGGGTTATTGCTGTGCGTCTTGTCTCTAATATAGCCGTACAAAAAGGAGTCGCTTGTGTTTAGATACGGAGAATATGGCGGCCAATTGAGGCCCACGCCAGTGGCCTCTGGGTACCCCAAAGCCAGAATGCCGTCCCCAAGTGCTCCTCCAGGACATCAAACACTCTCCTGCTTCGATGGGGTCGAGCTTCGTCTTGCATGAGCCACATCTAGTCGAAATCAAGGCCACTTTGGATAATGGGGATGAAATCACGCACTGTTCGGTAGTCACCGTGCCATCAAGGAATATCGCATCGATTATTCCGTGTCTGGATACTGGACACCACAAAGTCACCCGTTGAGGGTGAAGAGACTTCTTGATCGCGAAATGCGGATTCTCAGTCCCCCAAATGCGCCAATTTTGCTTTTTGACGGACCCATCCACATGAAAGTGGGTTTCGTCGCTAAACCAAACCATACAGCGCATACTAATTCCCATAATGTACCGCGGCCAATCGTGCGGTTTGAACGTCCTAACGCAAACTGTTCAGAAATTACGACGATTTTATTTCGTATAGATCAATAATTGTCACGCTGTACGATGTTGCAAAAAGTATCAAAACTCGTAGGACCTAAAAGCCTACTTGCAGATACGCCTGCTTCACCATGCTCCAAAATTCAAGCAGCTGTGAAAAAGCGAACTCCAATATCATTGTAGAGTCTGAAAAAATCTTAATAAACTGTTCTTAGTGTTGATGATGTTCTGTACTGAAAGAATTGTTGATACAGTTGTTTTGATCAACTTGTTCTTTAAAGTACTGCTGAAAGTAATCACTGAGTTCAGATAAATGATGCAAAAATACATACCTCAGTTTTTCACTCAAGTGAAAGTCATTGTGTTTAAAACCGTTGTCGTGAAGAGTAGGGAAAATATATATCTATCGTCCAACTTTTTCTTCTATAACAGTTGTTTCTCTCTGCAGGCTGACATTTCGTCATCAACATTTTTCTTCCACAATAGCAGTTACTTTCTAAAGGGGGAAATTTTGTCTGACGGTAGCAGTATATTCGTCTTACCACACTGAGGGATGCATTCAATGAACTGAGTTTTTCAAAGATGTCGCAATGATACGGCAGCTTCAAAACATAGCCACTGTCTACGAACTTCTGAACTCAAATGTTTCTCTTGAACGAGGTAAGAGTAAAGTTCATTCCTGAATTCATGCATCATTTTGAAGAGATTCCCGTGTGAAAGACAGCGAGAGTTCACGTAATAAAGTAGGTAAATACGCTCAGCCCTCACATCAACGCACATTTGTTGGAAATACGTTAAGTGGCCAGCTTTTAAAGATGTTTATGATCTCCATCACTGATTGAAGAACATAACAAAGGACAAGGCTCATGATTTTTGATGCCAGTGCTTCTCGGTGAATAAAAAAGTTTGTTCAAGTCATGGAGGTAAGAATAGAGGGAGACGCCGTGACGTCACAGCTGCGAAGCTATGTGAAGCCGAGGGTAGCCATTTCAGTCCGAAAACATTGCTGCTGTAAGCTTGTGTGCATAGGTTTGTCGCTCGCTTTTGGAAGGATTTTGCGCTATTATGGTGACTTGTGTGGTGTTCGGGTGTACGAATCGTTCTGATTGTGATGCGAAATCGAAGGGAATAACATTTCATGTGTCAGTTGTCTCGTTAAGTGTGATTTTACAACTTCATTGTGAATGAACGTGTGCTACATCGGTTCTTGTACTATAGCTTGTTTTTCTCCTGTATGATTTTAGATTTCCTAAAAATGAAAGTCGGGAAGCTCTGTGGGAGAACGCCGTGAGGAGGAAGAATTGGCGTGCGTCTAAATGGAGCACTATATGTTCTCAGCATTTCCGAGAAGAGGACATAGACCGAACTTCCCTTTCAATAGTAAGGCTCCGAGAAAATGCTGTACCATCAGTTTTCCCTACACACCCAAAGCATTTGCAAAAGGTATGTTAATTCAAAGAATTAAAGTCTTAGTTTTCAAGTTCACGTTTCAGTATAATACGTACGTATCGTCGATAATCGAAGTGTTGAGTAACTCACTTTGTCTTCGTCATGTACCAAATTAAAAGCTAACACTACATTAACTGGCGTAAAGTATAGGCCTAAACAGAACACTCTGTAGATTTGCCATTCTATGTACCATATTTCAGTAAATATTGGTGGTAACGAACGGTGTTTCCCAGTAGTGTAACGTAACTGAAATGTCCCAGAACGTATTACAAACAAGATGCATTTATGGGGCTTTTTAAGGAGGGTATAGCTAACTTAGTTTTCAGTTTCTATTATTTAGCTCTAACTCCGAAAGTAATGGAATATACGTGTGAAGTAAATTATATCAATTATGTGAATATTTAAGGCAGTAGTTTGTGAACATCTCACTTTGTCTGGTCTACTGTGTTGTACAACATTTTTATTGCACTGTCTTTGCTAGTTAATGGCAGTTATGTTTTAGGAGTAATTGATACAGCTCTAGTTTTACTTATATATGTTTATTTTGGGAGGATTCCTTCAGGTCATTTGAATAGGCCTACATTAATTTCACTTTCCACCTGGTTAGGTCCTTACACATAGCTTTTGCCTAGGAATGATTCCATGCTGTATATAGAATTTAAGAGGGGAGGTGCTGGAACACTGAAATGTTTCTGCAGCTGCACAGTATGTTATAAAGAGATAATCTGTTTCTCCACATTGTCATGTAGAAACAAATTTATGAAACTCCCTTTTGATGAGCATCAGCCTCTGCACACAAGAGAATATTTGAGAAGAAAATTCAGGTTCGCTGTTTAGATTATGAGACTACTGAAGCTAACAAGTCACAGAAATTAACACTTGGGCTGTGTTAAATATAACTCTGTATTTGTGTTAAGCACAGTAAATGAACATTTCTTTTGTTTGATGCACTATTCATTGACATTCTCCATTGAAAGATATCATTGATTAAAAAGCTTTGGCAGTACCTTCTTGTTAACATTATCCACTACTGTGGAACATTGAATATGAACCAACCACTAATGCAAAATTAGATATAACACACAATTTTATATCATTAACTGTTGGACCAGTTGTATTGAGAACTTGTTAACTGACAGCACCCATAGCGATACAGTGTGATAGTTAAACAAGACACCCCAGCAGAAATATTTTACATGTTCAAAGTTTATATTTTTTCAATAAGTGTGTATTACTTGTAGCTTCGCACATGGGAGGCATTTCAAGTTGTCTGCTGAACACAACAACGGTTTTTGTTAGAGTAATGAGTATTTTATGAACAAGATAAATAGCTGCTGGAAAAATAGAATTTATATTTCTGTAAAGGACTAAGAATAGGAGTAATTAGTAGGCTGTAACATGCTGTTCATGACAAAGACTGTAACACCTTCAACCATCTGTTAAAAACAGTTCTTAATGTTTTCCATCCGTTTATTTCATTTTGGGAGACAAGAAGAGAAAGCCACCATTGCGGAAGGAGAGCTCTTCCTTTCCATCTTCAGTTTTGGCTGCCGTCAGCAGAGTGCAGGATGAAGAAGTTCCTGCTCTTGTTCCTGAGTACACTGCAGGACCACCAGAACGTAGTCAGACATCCTCTGAAAGTGAGGAACTGAAGACGAAGTGTGAACACCTCATAAGAAAAACTGATCAGTACCAAAAACAAATTAAAACTCTTCAGCAGTCGAAGCGACGACTTAAGAAGAAAGTGGCTAACACTTCGGAACGGTGGCAGTTACTAAGCACGGAAAATAGTGCAGCGACAACTGACAACGACCACGATTACTTTGCTACTGGAATTTATCTCTCTGAAGTGGCAGTCCATATTGTAGTATATATAGCTGGATTTGTGGTGCGTCACTTAGAGAAAACCTTAAAATGTGAACCATGTTTATCCGTGTTGAGAGGAGATGGTAGCCATGTTGCTTATTCTCTCATTCATAGAAAGAGTAGGGGATGGTTGGTTTTACCATCGAATGATGTTGTTGACATCTGTGTGTGTGCAGAAAAAGTGTTCAGGTGCTATACTACAGGTAATTCTAAAGTTCCTTTGAAAAATCAGTTTTCCAAATGTGTGTCTGCAACCTATACAAAACTGGTACTCTTTAAAGGTCAGTAACTGATATTTGTACACAGAGGTCTAGTGTGTGAGGCATCTTGTATAAAGCACTCATTATATAGAGGCAAACTGAGAATGTAACCTTATTGTAATATAATAAATGATGCACATTCTTCCGTTTCCGTTATGTCTATGTTGTTATAACCAGCTACAAAATGTTTGTGATGTGTGTATCTTAAAACTATTAGTACTAGCATATTCAGGGTATCTATGAAAATTTGTTCCTGGTGTGTGATGGAGTCAGACAATTATAATTTTATGTGTGTGTGTAATACCTTCCAAATATATCTTCCTCAAACCAAAATTTGGAACTACATTATATGTAGAGTGTTTCCAAGTGATTGATACTCCACCATACCAGTATGCAGTACTAGTTCTGCAATAGCTTGTGATCTGTGTGCTTCCAAATGAGACATACATTTCTTTTTGAAATATTTAGCTATTGTTTGGCAGAGTATGCTGTAGTATGTTCTAGCCAGTGTTGTTAATTAAGTTTCCACGAGTGACAACATGTTAATGAGAAATAGAATTGCCTCATTTTTGGCACATTGAAATACATTCCCATCATTGTGTGGTATGTTATGGTTTTTGCTTGTGTGTCATTACAAATTATATTTTTTTGTGATCTAGTCCAACAGTGGTTTACCCTCAAAAAATGAGAGATAGTAGTGTTCGCAGGTGAGCGTTATTGGTTTTTCACTACTTCATTGGGCACTAAATTTTCTAGCAGTCTCTCCCCTAATCCATTGAAATGAAAACCCATGTGTTGTACAGAAACTACAGCCCACAACATTTATATCTGTAGTAAGACATATTTTATAAATGATTGCATATTTTCTTATGTTTGTTTGCTTGACTACTTTCCTGGTTTATGCAAGACCACTGTGATAAATCATATGTATGTGGAATGGTAAATAGTATTACATTTGTATCGGTCAGGAGACTGAGACATTTCTTTCATTCTCAACAAGCAATGATGTGGACTTTGTTACAATTTCATATAATATTTTTTATATAGAACTGTGTTATTTTTAAATTCCACAATCTTGTGAAAAAGGCAGTTAACTGAAAAGTCACATTGTAATAATTTTTCTGTATACCTGTAACAAGCAGTTCAACAAAGTGGATAACAACAGATCAAGAAAAGCTTTTTTGCTGGAATAAAATTCTGAATATAGTACCTAATATTTATGCTTTATTTCATTCCCAGTTCCCATACTTTTTATGAATGAATAAGGAATATATAGCCTATATTTTTATTAGGACAATGATTTCAAAAGCAAATCCTAGTTTCAATGTTAGTAAAACTTTGTCATTGGCAAGCAATGAAGCTTCTGCTTATTGATTGGGACATTCCACACTTCTCAAACTATGATGTAAAGTTTTGCTCCATGATCTGTCTCAATCCCTTCATCATTTCATTTTATACCACTGTAAATACCTGTCAGCTTGACAATAAAGGCTTGCAAAAAAAGAATGAAAATTATAAAATAGGGAATGACATAAACAAAGCTCAATGTAGAATGGTTTGTGCCTAAGCTACCTAAAAACACTGGGACATTGTTGCCCTGTTAAGAAATCTCTTCCATACCAAAATAAGAAATTGGAACCTAGGGTAAGTAAGCAATAAGTAGAACTCCTTACTAATATTAAAACGAGTCCCATAGCAGATGAAAATTGGAACACTATTATACTGCCTTGGCTAACAGACATGTCATTTAAGTGCTGCTGCTGCAGTTGATTTGTTAGTTACTAAAAAAGTGCCGTAGTCTCATATTAGAGCCGCTGCATATCACTTAAGAGAAGAAATGTGGGTATGTATTGAAGTGTGTATGAACTGTATGGCAAAGTGTTTTGTTTTCTTCCTCAGGGTCAATGTTATCCAAACTGAAAGTACCTGTTCTGTGTATAACAAACACCTAATCTATATTTCTTGGGATTCTCTGCAGTTATATTCCACTTGACAACAGAATGAAGTTGTGCACAATGTGACAGGTTGTTGGCTAAACATTAACTCACATTGAGTTATTTTATCAGATTTATTTATCTGCTGCTTCATTGTTTACATAATTAACAACAAAGACAGATCACTTGGTTACCTCTTCAGATATAGGTGGTGGTCAGAACCGCAATCAGTCTGTTACACATTAGTAAATAGCTGCTACAATACATCATTCTGAACTCAAACAACGGAAAAGTTTTGGTTTGTATGTCACGAAAATCGGAAAAGACGACGTCACTTTTCGTAAATCTGGCATTGCTTCGTCCAATCAGATGATCGTAAGAATAAGTAAAGAAAGAACCCTAGTTTGTGATACACGTTGATTACTGAATTAACAAAATTGTATCGTTTACATTGAAGACTAGCCATTCGTAATATTACATTAAAAACTATTTTTAATCAGAAGAAACGCGGAATTTCGCCTTTACGAGATTTTATTTTAAACAAAAACTTTGAAACAACCAATCTGACGACGTTACATGCGTATATGGTGCAATTAGCGACTTTAATACACACAGCGCTATAGCACACTGGCAATGTTTTGGTCAGAGTGTCATGGCAGCGAGCCACGCCCCCATGGCTTCAAAACGTAGTACGGCTGGGATACGTAGCGCCATCTCCCCTTATTCTTACCTCCATGGTTCAAGTAGCGTGAGGAGCCTCTTTATGGATCAGAGCCTGCAATCCAGCGTAACAAGCAGTCATACAACGACCTCCATCTGTACACACGCGTACACAATTTTCCCAGTGTACGACTTTTCTTCCAGAAAAGTGTGTAGTATTTGAAATAGGTCTGTTGCTTTTGTTCCAAGAGTTACTTTCCATCAGAAAAGAAGAGGTTCATAAACTTTGCTGTCATATATAAATCGCACATAACAAACTGGATGTGCATTATTGTGGCAGTCTGTAGCTTCATCCAACTGTATAGCGATATCATCATTACCTTTGAGATTTTAAACATATTCAGCATTGATGTCGTCAGCGATATACAGTATTCGACGACTGATAGTGTTAAATGACAAAGACACACCTGCCAGTTGTTTCGAAGGTGACTTAACGATAGGGCGCGGAACGCACACGTTTGAATATTGAGCTCGTGAAGATAAGAAGTTAATTCTAAAATAATTGTCAGTTAAGTTAATATTACACAGTAAGGAATTTAATTAGAGTCTGTTTCATATTATCTATTGAAGGTTTCACTCGTTTCAAAGTATTTCTAGAACAAAAGAAAAAAAACCATAACCTAAGGGCCGGTTTCCGCGTACTTTAGACGTAGGTTTACACACAAATTTAAGACGTCTGCGTAAGTATTAAGGACGAATTTAGGTTGTTTACATTACACATATATTTAGTAGTTCCGTATCTACTCGGGGAATTAAAGGTTTTAAGTTCTATCTTTTATTTTCTTTCAAAACGTTTAACGTCCATACCACGCATACGCAATCTTAGGCCTAATTTTCGTGTATAGGCCCCTACAAGTTTTGAGATTTGACGTTAGTTTAAGTGCATTGCGTTACCATATTAATAGTATACACGTACACTAGTGTTCCACATAACTTTATTGACTCCTGTGATCCGTAGTTAACAGAATATTACTGTTATGGCCTAGATAAATTTTGTAAAAATATTATAAACAGCCATGAGCGAGACGTATTTGACCTGCCGTAGAAAAGTTATTTCTGCCGTTAGAATCAGTTGTTGTGAGAGTTGGTCACATTGGGGGGAATGCAGTGGCATGGAAATTGGGGAAGCGAATGGATCTTTTCCATGGTATTGCAGAGTATGTTCAAGGAATAGGAAAATAGCTGAACAGGAAGGGAAAATTAGAGCGGTTAAGGATGAACTGGATAGTGCTACGGAGGAACTGATAACGTTAAGGGGAGAGAAGGGTGAAGACAGGTGCGAAGTGTTAGCAAGGAGCAGGGATCGCAGAAAGAGAAAAGTATCTGACAGTTTCATCATTGACACAAACAACAGATTTGCCTTGTTACCTCAGTTAACGAAGGAAGAGGCTCAGGTAGAAGTAAGTGTAGTCACATACATTCACTAGGAAAGCAACTCTTTCAAAAAAAAAAATAATAATAAAGTAGGAGGAAAGTTCTGTTGTTAGGTAGCAGCCATGGAAGAGGTGTGGGCCAGACCTTGCAGGAAAAATTAGGTTACAGATACCAGGTCACAAGTTTCTTCAAGCCCAGTGCATGTCATAGCCAAGTGACAGAGGATGTGGGATCATTGTGCAAGGGTTTTACAAAGCAGGATCATGTTGTGGTGATGGGTGGAGTGGGAAACATTATTTATAGGGATCAGGGCTACAATATTGAGCATGACTTGGTAAATATAGCATATGCAACGAACCATACAAATGTTGGCTTGGGTCCTGCTTTCATGCAATATAACTGGCTTCAATTGAACACCTCTGGCAGGAGGGACAATATAGAGCTAGATCAGCTGCTTCGGGCAGCTACTCTGTTAGGCATATATTTGGTTCTTGTTAATGATATTTGTAGGTGAGACTTTAGAAGACATGGTCTGCATCTCAGTAGGAAAGAGAAGGGTAAATTGGCTGGGATTATAACAAAATATTTAAGGGGGAGGGCACTGAAACTCATGAGAGAACCTCTTTTTTAGGCTAAGATCAGTGTCCGATGATTCAACATTGAATCAAATGAAGCTTAATGAGAAGCTCAGACAGGCAGGTACTAGAGATGTTAAAATGTCACAAGATTCTCATAGAAGTACAGTGAAAAATAACAGTAATATGTCAGAAGATTCTTATATGAGCACATTGCAAAATAATGTTACTATATTGCATCACAATATCAGTGTATTAAAAGAAAAAGTGGACGAGCTTCTTGTTTGTTTAGAAGATTTAGAAACTGAGGGTGGAACAGATGTACTATGCCTGCCTGATCATCATATAGTCACAGATATGGAAAACATAAATGTAGGTTGATATAAGCTTTCAGCACATGTAAGTAGAGACACTATGGAGAGAGGAGGAGTTGCCATATATGCTAAAATCTTTCATAATGTGAAAAATTTAGAAATTAAAAAAAAATTGTGTAGGGCAACATATAGAAGTATGTGCATTTGAGTCTGAACTAAATAATGCTACTTTTATAATTTTAGCCGTTGATAGATCCCCATTGGGAAATTTTCAGCTATTTTTGAAAAACTTAGATTATTTGTTGTGCTATCTGTCAGACAGAGGGAAGCAAATTATTGTTGGCAGGGATTGCAATGTAGATTTTCTGAGAGAGTCCGATAGAAAGCTTAATCTTGAAGTATTACTTCATTCTTTCCATTTGATGTTAGTTATTGATTTTCCTACTTGGGTGGTAATGGAAAGCAGTACACTGGTAGATAGTGTTTTTATAGACCAAGATAAATTTAATCAAATAAAAACTTTTCCTGTTAAGAATGGTATGTCTGACCATGATGCACAGCCAGTTTCAGTGTATGACATAGCTCCATACAGTAATGTGCAACAGTCTTCCAAAACAGTGCATTCAGTTAACGATTTAACAATTGAAAATTTTAGGCAAAGCTTACAACAGTTAGACTGGGATGAGGTGTATAGGGAACCTGATGCTAATTTAAAATTTAACCTATTGTGAATAATTTGAAAACTGTTTCCCTAAGAAAACAGTGAAATATAATTGGAAGAAACCATATAAAGAGCTGTGGGTTACTAAAGGGATAAAAATAGCTTGCAAGCAGGATAGGGAAATGTGTCTCATAGCTAGAAGAAGCTATGATCCAGAAACAGTGAAACATTATACAAACTACCTCACTGTATTAAGAAACGTTATTAGAAATTCCAGACACATGTGCATTATGTCTGATATTAGGACATCTAATAATACAATTAAAACAATTTAAAATATTGTTAAAAGAGAAAATAGGGTAACCGAGAGTGCAGGAAAACTGTATTTCTGTCAAGCTCAATGATAAGTTTGGTAACAACAAGTCAGAAGTAGAAAACATTTTTAATAATCATCTTTTAGGTGTTGTAGAGAAAATATGATTCAGCCATTCATTAGAAAATGCAAGACAGTGTATGGAAGTGGCAATACCTATGCAATTTGATAAAATTGAAATTCAGCTCACCTCTCCTACTGAAGTTAGAAAAGTAATAAATCCACTCAAAGTAAAAGCTCTCATGGAGTTGATGGCATTTCCAACAGAGTACTACAAGCTTGTCCCCAACAGATAAGTGGGATTCTCAGCCACATATGTAGTAGCTCTCTCAAACAGGGCATTTTTCCAGGTATACTGAAATACACTGCTGTTAAACCATTTCATAAAAAAAGGGGATAGGTCTGATGCTAAAGACTACCGCCGAATGTCACTTTTGGCATCTTTATCCAAAATTCTTCAGAAAGTAATGTATTGAAAAGTTGCATCACATATTTGTAAAAATGAAGTACTAACCAAATGTCAGTTTGGTTTTCAGAAAGGCTTTTCAACAGACAATGATATATATCCTTTCACTGACCTAATATTGAATGCTTTGAGTAACTGGACATCTCTCATTGGGATATTTTGTGCTCTCTCAAAACCTTTTGACTGTGTAAATCATGAAATTCTTCTAGATAAGCTTAAGTGTTAAAGCATAAATGGGATGGTACACAAGTGGTTTAATTTATATTTTACTGGAAGAATGCAGAAGACTGAAGTTAACAGTTACAGATAGTCTGCAAAAATCAGCAGAGTTCTCCAACTGGGGAGGTACCAAAATTGGTGTTCCACAGGGTTCAGTCTTGGAGCCCTTATTGTTCTTAATATATATTAATGACTTGCCACTTTATTATATTCATGAAGATGCAAAGCTAGTTTTTTTCTGGCTGATGATACAAGCATAGTAATCACAGCCATAAAACAAGAATCAGCTGAGGAAACTGTACATAATGTCTTTCAGAAAATTATTAAGTGGTTCTCTGAAAATGGACTCTCACTAAATTTTGAGAAAACACGGCATATACAGTCCTGTACAGTAAATGTGTGTGTGTGTGTGTGTGTGTGTGTGTGTGTGTTGTTGTGATCTTCAGTCCAGAGACTGGTCTGATGCACCTCTCCATGCTCCTCTATCTTGTGCAAGCTTCTTCATCTCTGAGTAGCTACTGAATCTGCCTAGTGTATTCATCTCTTGGTCTCCCTCTACGATTTTTACTCTCCACGCTTCCCTGCGTCACTAAATTGGTGATCCCTTGATGCTGCAGAATGTGTTCTACTAACTGATCCCTTCTTCTAGTCAAGTTGTGCCACAAATTCCTCTTCTCCCCGATACTATTCATTACCTCCTCGTTAGTTACGTGATCTACCCATATAATCTTCAGCATTCTTCTGTAGCAGCACATTTCGAAAGCTTCTATTCTCTTCTTGTCTAAACTATTTATCGTCCATGTTTCACATCCATACATGGCTACACTCCATGCAATTACTTTCAGAAAAGACATCCTGACACTTAAATCTATACTTAACCTTAACAAATCTTTCTTCTTCGGAAACGCTTTTCTTGCCATTGCTAGTCTACATTTTATATCCTCTCTACTTCGACGATCATCAGTTATTTTGATTCCCAAATAGCAGAACTCATCTACTACTTTAAGTGTCTCATTTGTTAATCTAATTCCCTTAGCGTCACATGATTTAATTATATTATATCCCATTATCTTCGTTTTGCTTTTGTTGATGTTCATCTTATATCCTCCTTTCAAGACACTGTCCATTCCGTTCAACTGCTCTTCCAGGTCCTTTGCTGTCTCTGACAGAATTACAATGTCATCAGCAAACCTCAAAGCTTTTATTTCTTCTCCATGGATTTTAGTTCCTACTCCAAATTTTTCTTTGGTTTCCTTTCAGGCTTGCTCAATATACATATTGAATAACATCGGGGATAAGCTACAACCCTGTCTCACTTCCTTCCCAACCGCTGCTTCCCTTTCATGCCCCTTGATTCTTATAACTGCCATCTGGTTTCTGTACAAATTGTAAATAGCCATTCGCTCCCTGTATTTGACCCCTGCCACCTTCAGAATTTGAAAGAGAGTATTCCAGTCAATTTTCTCAAAAGCTTTCTCTATGTCTACAAATGCTAGAAACGTAGGTTTGCCTTTCCTTAACCTATCTTCTAAGGTAAGTCGTAGGGTCAGTATTGCCTCATGTGATCCAACATTTATATGGAATCCGAACCGATCTTCCCCAAGGTCGTCTTCTACCAGTTTTTCCATTCATCAGTAAAGAATTCGTGTAAGTATTTTGCAGCCGTGACTTATTAAACTGATAGTGCGGTAATTTTCACATCTGTCAACACCTGCTTTCTTTGAAATTGGAATTATTATGTTCTTCTTGAAGTCTGAGGGTATTTCGCTTGTCTCATACATCTTGCTCACTAGATGGTAGAGTTTTGTCATAGCTGGCTGGCTTTCCCAAGGCTATCAATAGTTCTAATGGAATGTTGTCTACTTCCGGAGCCTTGTTTTGACTTAGATCTTTCAGTGCTCTGTCAAATTCTTCACGCAGTATCACATCTTCCATTTCATCTTCACTTAGGTCCTCTTCCATTTCCATAGCATTGCCCTCAAGTACATCGCCCTTGTATAGACCCGCTATATACTCTTTCCACCTTTCTGCTTTCCCCTCTTTGCTTAGAACTGGTTTCCAATCTGAGCTCTTGATATTCATACAAGTGGTTCTCTTTTCTCCAAAGATCTCTTTAATTTTCATGTAGGCAGTATCTATCTTACCCTTGTGATATATGCCTCTACATCCTTACATTTTTCCTCTAGCTATCCCTGCTTAGCCATTTTGCACTTCCTGTCGATCTCATTTTTGAGACGTTTGCATTCCTTTTTGCCTGCCTCATTTACCACATTTTTATATTTTCTCCTTTCATCAATTAAATTCAATATCTCTTCCGTTACGCAAGGATTTCTATTAGCCGTCGTCTTTTTACCTACTTGATCCTCTGCTGCCTTCACTATTTCATCTCTCAAAGCTACCCATTCTTCTTCTACCGTATTTCTTTCCCCTGTTCCTCTCAATCGTTCCCTAATACTCTCTACAACCTCTGGTTCAGTCAGTTTATCCAGGTCCCATCTTCTTAAATTCCCACCTTTTTGCAGTTTCTTCAGTTTTACTCTACAGTTCATAATCAATAGATTGTGGTCAGAGTCCACATTTGCCCCTGGAAATGTCTTACAATTTAAAACCTGGTTCCTAAATCTCTGTCTCACAATTATATAAAGTATCTGAAACCGTCCAGTATCTCGAGACTTCTTCCACGTATACAACCTTCTTTTATGATTCTTGAACCATGTGTTAGCTATGATTAAGTTATGCTCTGTGCAAAATTCTAACAGGCGGCTTCCTCTTTCATTCCTTACCTCCATTCAATATTCACCTACTACGTTTCCTTCTCTTCCTTTTCCTACTATCGAATTCCAGTCACCCATGACTATTAAATTTTCGTCTCCCTTCACTATCTGAATAATTGATTTTTTATCTCATCATACATTTCGTCAATCTCTTCGTAATCTGCGGAGCTAGTTGGCATATAAACTTGTACTACTGTGGTAGGCGTGTCTATCTTGGCCACAATAATGCGTACACTATGCTGTTTGTAGTAGCTTACCCGCATTCCTATTTTCCTATTCATTATTAAACCTACTCCTGCATTACCCCTATTTGATTTTGTATTTATAACCCTGTCTTCACCTGACCAGAAGTCTTGTTCCTCCTGCCACCGAACTTCACTAATTCCCTCTATATCTTACTTTATCTTATCCATTTCCCCTTTTTAAATTTTCTAACCTACCTGCCCGATTAAGGGTTCTGACACTCCACGCTCCGATCCGTAGAACGCCAGTTTCCTTTCTCTTGATCCTCCTGAATAGTTCCCTCCCGGAGATCCGAACAGGGGACTATTTTACCTTTGGAATATTTTACCCAAGAGGACATCATCATCATTTAACCATACAGTAAAGCTGCATGTCCTTGGGAACAATCACGGCTGTAGTTTCCCCCTGCTTTCAGCCGTTCGCAGTACCAGCACAGCAAGACCGTTATGGTTAATGTTAGAAGGGCAGGTCAGTCAATCATCCAGACTGTTGCCCCTACAACTACTGAAAAGGCTGCTTCCCCTCTTCAGAAACCACACGTTTAAGAAGTGCAGCTTGTTTAGTGAAAGTTTTTTGTTCCATCTCTTATTTTAACTTGTGGGAAAAGTTTTCTCGTGGATAGTTTACCTAACTGCCATGATTTGACTCCATATGTTTTCATTTTTTTTGGAAGCATGCTTTCGCTAGCAATGTCTTTGAACTAAATTACACTCTTTAGTCGTTCATTTCCAACAGTAGTACACGCAAGTACGTAATTAAAGTAGCTGTTGTCATACCTCTTTCATTTCCAAGTATTCATATCTTTAGAACTGCATGATACATTTGAAATATCACATATTGTACTGATGTTTAAAAATTTGCTCATATTAACAGAGAAGTACAAACCACGGAAGACAAACAACAATACTGA